>NC_139243.1:52841438-53044132 GCF_977018435.1 Lepisma saccharinum | reverse complement strand
AGATATTACACGTTCTTCATAATCGAATATTTCATTTATGTAGTATTATTTAACAAAAGTAGTAATGAATGTAAATTTTGCTCAAAATCCTTTTCGAAAGGAGAAGGCGTTAATAGCTTCATATTTCTTATAAATCGAACAAAAACACACACATACAAATATCAATCACTATGAAAATATGAAACGTACCTTATTTGTTCTCAAGGGGAAATACTCCACAGTCTTCCATCATTTCGACGAAATTGTATTCATTAGATTCCTCATCTTCATCTTCGTCTCCGCCAAGACTTATTATAAGTTTGTCCACATTTTCCTCAAGAAGCCCTTCCTTTAACCACGCGTCATTTATTACTTTTCTGGTATGTTGGACGGCTTTCTTCCAGTCATCTGCGGACACATTGACAAGAGCTTCCTGTGTGAGAATTGTCACCTCATTGATTTTAAAAGTTTTGTTTTTTCTGGCCACATGTCCCTTCACTTGCGCCCAAATGAGTTCGATCGCATTAAAGTGGCAATGATAGGGTGGCAATCTTAGCACTTGGTGACCACTTCTTTTCGCAAGTTCATCCACGTAATATTGCGGGAACCGTGGCTTGTTTATGTTAACAAGCTCGATCAGTTCAGCTTTCTTCAATTCGTGGGAAGCCGGGATGTCATGGCGCAAAAGCCACTGAATAATTTCATCTTTTTTTGTGGCCATTGTTGGAGGTTTATCTATTTTCACCGTATGGTACGGAGCATTATCCATCACGATGACACACGGCCTTGCTAAGTTAGGGATGAGCGATTCCTCAAACCACTTGAAAAACCGAGCGTGGTCCATGTCTTCGTGATAATCGCCCGATTTCTTAAATCAAACAATAATGTAGAATTTGGAATGAACCCCTCGCAAGTGCCAGCATGACACAAAATCAGTCTTTCCCCTTTTCCTGTAGGAGCTGGCATCGTGCCTTTCGTGGTGTCGTCAGTTCACCCTCGCTGGGTCGAATGACCTGCGTTAACCCAGGTTTCATCCACCCACACAATGTCTTCGAAATTTATCTTTCGCACTGCTCTCAAGAAACGACATCGGGAGGCAACGATGTCTTCCCTCTCCATCAAAATAGTTCGTCCGGTGTACTTCCCCCAGCGAAACCCTAAGTTATCCAGCACCACCCCAAATGAAGTTTTACCGCCACTGAACAACTCCTCCTCTCTTAACGATTTCACTATTTTCCCAAGGGTAGGACGCTCTTTCCTGGCGTAATACCGATAAATATGCTGCCGGATTGCGTCCTCCTGAAACACGTCCAGTTTGGTGACAGGTTTGTCCCGTGGTCGTTTCTTACCTGGAGTGGATATTGTGGCTGCCACGTCTGTCACTTTTCCTTCCCGATGGACATCACGGTAGTTCTGCTAATTCCCAGAGCCGCTGCTGTTCTCCCAATCACTTTTTTAAAGGGAAGCAAAGGGCCATTATTTTCTCTTTCTTTTTCAAAATAATCTCGCACTGCACATACTAATTCACGGGTCTGGCCACGCAGAGGAATACCACGCCCGACAACTTTTTTTCTTCCGATTTCGCCGGTGTATTTGCGATAGGGTCATCCATTGTAATTCAGTATAAACTGGTTGGGTAAAATCACAGATACAAAAAAAAAAAAAAAAGCACAAACAAACCGCACAATAACCCCGAACTTTTGCTGTCAGGCATACACTTGGCAACGCAGAATACCACGAGAATTCCCAATCCGAACGGCAACTGGTCAAAGCCGATTGGTTCAGCGGTTCACGTGACCCTCCCTGACTTTCGACAGAAAAGACAAAAATAGAATTTCCAAGTCCAAACTCTAGCCGGAGCGGCTTTAGTTGGTAGATTGGCACTGTCTGAGTAAGCTGTTTGATCTCTGTCTGGATATTCTTGATATCTTCGGATTTCAGTATGCGATTCTCAGCTCCTTTAATATTTTTCAGCTCCAGTGATGTAGGCAGATTGGCTACAGTATTCTGCAAAGACTCCAGGGCTGATTTCACAGCATCCAACTCAGTAGCATCAGCCACACTACGCATAGCATCTTGGAGCAGGGCTATGTCTGCCTGAGTAGGTGTGGATTGTTGTAAGATTTCAAGCTTTGTTTGGATATCATCGATCAAGTGATGAAAATGAGATAGCTCAGATTCAGTGTTGAGGTTTTCAAGTTTGGTGATCTGTTGCTGGACACTGACAAGGGTGTCTACAATACCAGGTAGGCGAGATTCTAGAGTTTCTTGTACATTTGTCAGATCACTTTGTACTGCTGCTATGGTACCCTCAAGATGGCTTATGGTACTCTGAATTTTTCCAAAATCTTCATATGTCTCGAGTTGCAGCTTGATGTTGGCAACACTACGAGTGATAGCACTCAGAGCATCAGAAGATGGTAGGTTGTCCATAAAATTCTCAAGTGTCTCGATTTTTTCTTTAACCTCGGCTATGGCATTGTTCAGAGGGTCCAGATTAGGAATCTCCAGTGATTGAATCTGTTCTTTTAGAGTAGAAATCACTAGATCAAAATCTTCTTGTGACTTTATGATTTTGACAGTTGTTTGGAGCTGTGTCTGGATACTACCAATCTGCTGTTCTAGTTGCTGTTTCAGTTGCTCAGAGTTGGTAGCCTGAGTCTTAAATTTGGCTTGAAGAGCAGCCTCCTCTAAACTTTGAAAATTATCTAATGTGGCCAAGTCAGTATATTTCTGAAGCATCAATTTGAGTTCAGTCAATTTTAAGAAGAGGGTCCATGCATTGTGATTGTAAATTAGTAATCTCAAGTTGAAGACTGGCATTGAGTGTAGTTTGTAGAGTTTGTAAATCACTTCTTAATTTTTTGACTCTGACATCAAGCATCAGAATCTCATCACTGTGATCTTCGCGCCTTGTATGCCCAAAAATATAATTTGGCATTTTGATTTAGTAGTTATTTATTATAGAGTATCTGATTCTTAATTCTATAAAAAGAGGTATAAGCTTGTCATAGTGTCCCGGGACCTCAATATATAAGCAGTCACCGGCAGAGACATCATACACAGTACCAGAAACCATGTCCGAGTGCTTTATCCTGTAAATATTTTTGCCTACTGAAACGTTGACATTACCTCGGGGGTTGTAATAATAAATTGTAATTGGCCACCTACAGGTAACTGGTAGTGGTTTAAGTTATTGTTAAATATGTACAATGGTTTACCTGTTTTATCATCAACATCTGTAAGTATGCTGTTCAGATGAATAATTAACAAACCACTTAGTTTAGGTAGCATAGATTGTATATCAGGAGAGGGTGCTGGTGTTGGCAGGTCCATAATAGCTTGTTTTTTGAACCCAAATAAGTTCATCGGCATGTTTATTTATTTCAAATCATGCTCTGTGATTGGGCATTGATTGCCACTTATCAAGTCACAATGACCCCATGGTAAAGTATGTATACCACATGATAAAATGCATCTCTTATCGTCATGTGGGTCCAGAGCCACTTTTCTTATAACATTTGTGGTCAACAAGTGATCTTTACTCTGGATTCTTCATTCTGATGTTCTGATTGTATTATATGATTTGAGAAAATCTTCATAATCTTTAAATTGGAGCTCTTTTTCTACAGTTACTCTACCAATGCCCTTGGCTTTTTTGGCAACAGCACCACTACATGTTTCAAAGCTGTACATCTTGGCCCTTAACCCATCAAATCCTACAATAACATCGCCAAGTGTCTCGTATTTTAACTTGCCAGGCAGCTTCTTGTTGTAGGTTTGAATCTTTGGATGTTCACTGGTATCAAAATATTTAAGCAATGCAGGCTGTGATATATCTTGATAGACATCTTCTGTCTGAATATCAAGGATAAAGCTATCTGTGTCCATGTACATCAGTTTTACACGATCACCATAAAAAGGCTTCAGCACATCATAATAGAGCTTTAGCGTGTGTAATTTGGCCAATTCTAATATCACAGCCCCTACATAAATACGCTTATCAAACTTAATCTTTGTTTTTTTCATATTAAAGAGTGCCAGATTATCATCATAAATTCTTCTGTAATTGAAGTTGGGCTTTGCTATCAATTTTTTGCTCTGGCTGGGGTCAGTAACTAATTTAACATCAGTATGTTTTCTGACATTTTCTATGGTTTTACCATACACTGAATTGACCATCAATTTGAACAACGTCTTATCAAATTGGGTTACAGCAAGTGTTCGATGCTCTATGTTTGTATCGATGTATTGCTTCAACCATGTTGAGTGCTTAAACCTGAAGACTTTGCCAACCTTGGTCACTTGAACACCGTGATGCATCAGGAACTGGAGGTTTTTGTAGTATATGGCATAAGCCTGTTTTGGTTTTAGAGTCATCATTAGTTTCTTTTGTTTAGAGCCAGGTGAACACTCGACCTCAGGAATTGGGGGCAGATCAGAAAACTGGTTGTGTAAATTATCAGGAATTGTCAGATCAACCTCTAAGAATAGACCATAGTCACTGTCATCAAAGTCCTGAAGATCCTCAATATTGAAATCTTTGACCCACTCAAGCCCTGCATATGGCAGTTTATCCATCATAGCATAACCATACAGGCTGTTGGCATCCACATAAAGTATATAGTTTGATGGCCGTGCTGGATCATAATCAGGAATATATTTGTTGTTGGCTCTGGCATATCTCTGAGAGCATTGCACCATGCCTCCTCGTATACATTGTTCCATAAACAGATGCATGTCCTGATCCTGGATCAGATCCAATTGCATCTTAGTGTTCAAAAACATGGCAGACCATGCTATGCCCGGAGCACTGTAGAAATAGATTGGATCCAGCTTATAATTTTCCATCGATGATTTTCTAAATGCCTGAAGTATATCAGCTAAGAGAGTCACATCAAGTTTCAAGTATGCCTTATGATAATCACCAAGTGTCTGGCATTTTAAGTTGGTCCACATCAACTGGGCATGGTGATAATCTTCATCAGTGATTCCGGATGCCCTGAGTTTACTGTAGAACTCTTGTTGTGGTGGCAGAGCACACTCATGAAATTTAGAAAAATCAGTAACATAGTCATATGGGTATACACTCTTCCGCCTAACTAATTTCAGGTCCTGATTTGGAAACATAGCACATGTGATTTTGAATTGATCATCAGATAATTGATTGGCCAGAGTAGCCAGGCTAGCCGACAGAATTCTGTATGAATCAAGAAATCTTAAGTGAATGGGATCACCATTAACTTTAATTATCTTGCTAATACCAATATATTTTTCATCATATTCTGCTAAAATATTTAAATTCTGCTTGTCAAACTTCTTGTACCTGATCAGATGATGAAAATCATAATTGGATGCCCCGTGACAAAATATCGGAACAAATTTTGGTCTCTGGATCTTCATATTACAGCTATTACACAGGGCCATTTTGAATTTACCATCTGTATGGGAATGGTGATGCACCTTGATATTTATATCTGAAAATTCAGAATCACATACCGGGCATTTTTCTGCATTGTTGAAATCTTCAATCTGATCCTCTGTTAAAGGCAACATAGGTTTTGATTTTAATAATACATTAGATGCTATGTAATGGCACTCATTTTCTATTCTATGTGCAAATTCTTTGATGGCATCTGGTCCCATGTATAAATATTCTTTACTAACAACACCATCCTGTACAACCACATAATAAAAACTAGAAGGTTCCTGTAGCTGGTATGATGTACTTGAAGATTCATCAGGATCTGGGCTGCATAATGCAAGGGGTTTGAGGTTTGATTCAAAATCACAGACTATATATGCTGGCTGTTCCAACAAGGCTTCAATTTTTTTGAATTTGGCATTTTCATTTGGTTTAGGCATAACCATATGAACAGGTTTATGGTTGCCACAGTATTTCAGATGCTCAACTAACTTGTTTTTAGCAATTTCTGTATTCTGTTCACGAACACCATTTACTATTTTTTGACCATCAAATACAGTCAAACATCTTTGACACAACTTGTATATTGTATTACATTTGTCTAGTTGTTTTCTGACTAAAGCTTCAAGACTGTGTATCAGATCATAATGGTATGTGCCATCCTCTTCAATTAAAAGCAGAATCATCAGCAAGTGTACTGATTCTGAGAGGTTCTATCAAGCAATTGCCACGACCAGTAGAACAAATAAATACATTAATAGATAATGGCCTGCCATTGATATCTCTGGCCTTTTTTCAAATTTATCAATATTCTGAACAGACATTGGATATTCTAAGCCCTCCATAGCATCATCAAAATCATGTTCATACTGTTTATAATGACTTATTCGCTGTGGATGATCTAAATCTGGAAACAAAGCTGCCAATATACTCCACAAGAAGCTTTTTTGGTCATCATTTTTTTTAAAAGTTGACCACAGCTTTTTTGTGTCTGATATTGTCAGGTAATGGCTGATATGTAGAACCTTGTAGTGGGCTGAATTCAGAAATATTAATATAAAACTTGTGTGGAGATCCACATAGGCTCCAACCCGATTCCTTAGCAGCAAACTCAGAGTGTTTGATAAGCAATTGCTCTATCAACCTGCTTAGTATTTTGTCTGAGTTTATATTTGAGTATACAGGTACAGTTTCTGTTATGTGGGGCTGTGTAAATTTTGTGCCATTTGATTTCTTATATTGTGTATACAATTTGAGGGATAGTTTATAAGAACCATTTTGTGCATTTAGAATAGCCTGCACATCAGAATTTATACTGTTCAAAAAATTATTAATGTCACATTTTGGCTCTGATACAAAACAGTAATCACTAAGTTGACCATTAAAACTAGTATGGATAAGTGCATTGCGCGGCTGCTTTGCTGGTCTAGCATTATCGGATGTATTAAGCTTCCTTTTTAGACCAGATGTAGATGGCTGTGATGAAGTAGAAGGCTGTACATAACAAGTACACTTATGCCTATTGTAATATGCTTTGCTAAATATTTTATGGCAATTTGAGCACATTTTAGTAGGCTTTCTGCATTTCTTAGGATCACAATTATGCCGGTGCCTAGCCCAATTAGAACTAGATATATTTTTATTACACTGATTGCAATATTTCAAGTTTGGCATTTTTATTGTTTATTTATATAAAATTTCTTAGGCCAAAAAAAACAGAACTATGGATAGTATGCCAAAACAATTATAACAGCAGTTAGTGGCTGAGCGGGTGCTCTAATAGCCAGACAACAGCAGTAACTAGGCTCTGGTGATCCCCAATGTAGAGTAGTTTTGCTCTATTATGCTGTTGTATAACAGACTTGAAATTAGTTGGGTACAATTATATTATACCAAATAGAATTAACACAATTGTTATCCAAAAAGCCAATCAGGGAGGCCCACACACTCTACCAGGTATCAAACCCGGGAGCCATCAGCTGGATATCAGCTTTGGATCTGCAGTGAATATTCTCAAAGTCTCACGTGTGGAGATATTATTCTGCCACATGTATTTCAATCTCACACACTCTACCGAGTATCAAACCGGGAGCCTCTTGATTACAAGGCATATAAGCCATGGGGCTAGGCCCACACACTCTACCAGGTATCAAACCCGGGAGCCTCTTGATTACAAGGCAATAATACCAACACTTTGCCATCAGGGAGGCCCACACACTCTACCGAGTATCAAACCCGGGAGCCTTTGATTACAAGGCAGCAAGACTAACACTTCACCATCGGGGAAGCCTCAAATCCGGGAGCCTTTGATTACAAGGCATATAAGCCATCGGGACTAAGCCCACACACTCTACCGAGTATCAAACCCGGGAGCCTCTTGATTACAAGGCATATAAGCCATCGGGACTAAGCCCACACTCTACCAGGTATCAAACCCGGGAGCCATCAGCTGGATATCAGCTAATACAGTCGAAGTTGGACTTTGGATCTGCAGTGAATATTCTCAAAGTCAGTAGCGTGTGTCAGGTCTGCATGAGAGCATGCAAAGGGGTAATGTCCTTTTAGTAAGAATTTGCCCTAGAATTACACAGAAATATCAATATGCCCTTCCCATGCGTGCCAGAAAGTGGAATATGAAGTCCCAAGCCTGCATAATTTATTTCCAGGACAAGCAATTCATCGATCTCCCCGATCGAAACTGTCTAGGCGACAGACTGAAGTATTTCTGAGCTAAGTAATTAGTGCAATTAGTAAGCAAGCAGGTAACAGTTCAATTTGCAGCCTGCCTTTGTCTAAGATAATCCTGTATTGTATTAGATCTGTAAGTTGTTAGAGGCACCTACATGAGCATTTTTGGCTTAGTTTTAAGTGTAGCCATAACAATATCAAGAAGACTATATTATTAGCAGGCTTACAGACAACAGACTGACAGATTCAGCTTTTGTACACATGGAAAAATCAGTCTGTTGAGGCTTCTTCATTTGTACACTGTAATTCTTCATTTGTACACTAGGACTTAAGAGTCTTTGGATTTAACTGTGTAGCACACTTGGGCAATTGACTCATATAGACATCTTGCATTTCATGTGATGCCTATGTCTTGAAAATAATGTCACTCAGGTTGGCACAATTCTCCCTGAAACAAACCTCTGCACGTCGACGTCATAACCTTGTGCAGCATCTCTAGCGGTGTAACTGGAAAGTCTCACCGATATGTGACCATGCTGACAGACCTTCTACAGCTAGAACTGCGTAGGCTCGATCTTCATAGGCGCCTTGGTAAAGCCGTGGTTCCAGCAAGAGGGTGCCATAGCTCACATCGCGGAGATATCTTCGTGGGATGTTTCCAGGAATGATCATGTCACGTCCGGATGTGATTTCTTTTTGTCGGGGTTGTTGAAGCAAAAGGTCCGTTGGATGACTTGGAGTCCATTCGAGCTGCAATATAGCAAATTCCGCTGGAGATGTTACACAAGGTTATGACTCCTTGTTCACTCCGGCAGTTTGTTTCTTTATACAGCATATTTGCAGAAGATGCAATGCAATATACAGGTGTATAAAACACAACTTCTTACTAACTTCGTTGACCCTGTACGTCGACGTGCAGAGGTTTGTTTGAGGAAGAATTGTGCTCACCTGAGTGACACTATTTTCAAGATACAGGCATCACATGAAATGCTTCTGTATGTACTTTCCAGTCATGTAAATGTTTTCATTGTTATTCTGAATTGTAATATAGATTTTGCAAATATAAATCGTCTCAATATTCTGTATTTAAAATGGCGCTGATTGCGTTCTACCCCTAAACGTAGCGGCTAACGTTGTCGCCTTGTATTTAAGCGTGCTTAGTGTTTGATTACTGGTAGAGGTATTGTGTTTTTGAAACGGAGTATATAGCGTATGCTTCATCCCGATTAGCCTATCCAGTCAGTGACGGCGATTAGGGGAGGAGGGGGCAGTTGGCCCATACTTTTCTCGTCGCCACTGTATATAGGTATAATGTGTATGTAAAACAAACAAAGAATATGGCGATCATCGAAAGGTCAGTTTGGCAGGCTTGAGTCTCCCTGATAGCTAAGCGGATAATGTTGTGGTCTTGAAAGCAAGATGTTCCAAGTTCGATTCCCGGTGGAGTCAAAGGGCACAGTGATTTGCATCCAATGTTAACAAACAAGATGGCGACCAGTGTATTGAGTGGCTCAAGTCGGATTCAAATTAATGTTATGACATTTGAAATGTTATATTCTGAGAATACTTTAGTTTGGATTATTTATAATATGAACTGTGTACAATAACTGAAACCAACATATAAAATATAATAATAAAAGTAAGAAAAGCCAATGTTAGTAATAAATACAATTTCAAGTCTTAATTATAAATTCAAAAGAATATTAGTAATTCGTGTTTATTTCTCAGCCTGTTTTCAGTCATACTTGGTCATGCTCTGGGCGGAGAGGAATACACACTACCTGCTGACTATAAAAAATACACTGTGCCACCTGGTGAAAATGGTAAACACTAATTACTTAATTACATATTCGGGGCTCGAAATGGAAATTTTCACGAAACGGAACGCTTTGCTTTCGTTAAGATGTAGTCGTATTTTTTGTGTGATTAACTACTGAAATGGTGTGATATATAGTTAATATTAAAATATTTCCATATACATAAAATAATACAAAATACATTAGACGAGAGGCTTCTGGAAGTTTCACTTTTTTAAATTTAAGTCTGAGGGAATTCGTGAATGGTAGTCAGATCGCTCAAAAGAGGAAATAAATTGAATTAAATGTACATATCTTCAATACGTTGTGTTAATAATATTTATTAAAAAATCAATTTGTGTAAGTGAAATATATTTCCATGTTGTTATTTTGGTTGTGATCAATGATTGCATTTTTCGTTGACTTGAAATTTTACTGTTGCGTTAGTAAATAAGAACAGCTAAGAATGAACAACAGAAAAGTCAAGAGAAAAGGAAACACTGCAGGTTGTGTGCTGGTTGTAGTACAGTGGGATCCACTAGTATTGCTCCTCAAATTGTCAATGACTATTTTCATTAATTTTTCTCTTACTTCTTATGTGTTTTTAAGCTATGGATTTTTATGTGCTGGTGCAGAAGTTGTCAACAGCTTGTTTTAAGTTTTCTCTTAAATCTTGAAGCTCTTATTGGGTCAAATAAAGTGATGGACAATTTGCACGGTAATACTCATGGATCCCACTGTACCAGCGCTCCGTACTTGCCTCCAACTTGGGTTCTGATAAACCCCCTTGCGCCGACAATACATTTCCATGAATATAAGACGCGTATATGAATGCTTTAATAAACTAACTAACTCTCTAGCCTTCCTAAACCCGAAGGTTTATGGCTGCAGCAATGCAAGCCTTCCATTTGTCCCTATCCTGAGCAAGATCAATTCAATCTTTTCCAACCTTACAGGTTCCTTTTAGGTTCATCTCAACGTTATCCCTCCATCTTCGTCTTGGCCTTCCTACAGGTCTCTTACCATCAGGTTTCCCAACAACAATCCTGTACACTCTTCTTTCCTCTCCCATTCGTCCCACATGTCCTACCCACCTATTCTCCATTGAATTATTCTAATAATATCTGAACAGGAATACAAATCGTGCAGTTCTAAATTATGTAACCTACTTTACTCACCTGTCTCCTCATCCCTTTTAGGTCCAAATATTTTCCTAAGGATTTTATTTTCAAATACTCTTAATGTATGAATGCTATTATATGCAGTATTAAATAGTATGAACAATTTAGTTCACATTGAAAAGAAAAGTGTAGTGAAATATCTAAAATTAATAAATAAGTAAATAAAATAAACGAACCGGAACAGTCTTAAGTCATTTCTGACGAGACGAAACGGGAATGTTTCAATCGTATCCTCCCGTTTCGCCTTATTGCGTTTTTACCCCCTCCCCAATGCAATTTTGCGTGATTTATGTGACACTAACTTTCTAAGGAGAAAAGGGACATCCCATTTCGCCTTACACACAAAAAGATTCCCACCAGGGAATATTATCGACATGAAGGGTAATTATTATTAATGTAATAAAACACCATGCTATATATATATATATAATTTTTAATTATTATAAACGGATTTATATTAACTGTATTAGTAATTTTGGTAGTATTTATCCCGACATTTGTAAGAACAAATTTTAGGTTAGGTTAGGTTAGGTTAGGTTTCTGTGTAAGGCGAAGCACCTTAGAATGTTAGTCACATAAATCACACCAAATTGTATTGGAGGGGGTGAAAACGCAATGGCGAAACGGGATAAGGCGAAATGGGCCGTAATCGTTTCAATTATCGTTCAAGGTTGACCAAGACTTTTATTTCTAGACAGGAAATATACATACATAGAAGCACCAAACTATGTCAGTTTTTCAAAGTATTCCCCCTAGACATCCAAACCACCGTTGCCATCGTTGTGGAAGTTCCTTGATGCCTTTGGCGTAGAAACAAGTAGGTTGGTGTCGTAACCACTGCAGGACAGCGTTCTTGAGTTCCTCATCTGTCTGGAAGTGCGCCCCGCCCAAATGCTCTTTAAGAGCCTCAAGAAAGTGGAAATCAATGGGAGCTAAATCTAGATTCTGTGGTGAAACCTCCCTGTGTGTCCTGGCATTGTCATGGAGAAGACTGACATGTTTCGACAACATTCCAGGTCTTTTCTTCCGAACGGCCCCACGTACAGCACTTTGAAGCAGTGTTGAGTAATACTGGACCTTAATTGTGGCACCCTTCTCCAAAAAATCCACATGTATAACACCTTTCATGTCCCAAAAGACAGTTCCCAAAATCTTACCGGTAGACGTGTCCGTGCCGTTCATTTGCTACCAACTCCCACCCTTCACTGAACTGTTGGCACCATTCGTACACTCTTGCCCGTAACAGTGTTTGTTCACCATACTGTGCTTGCAGTCTACGCCAAATTTCAGCAGGTTTCACCTCCTCCTTCACGAGGAATTTCATTATACACCGCTGTTCCACAGCAACAGATACACTACTTGCCGCCATCTTTGTTTACATTACTGCGCATGCGCCAAATGCGTCGCAAAGGATCATCGTTACTCGCAAGGAATAATAGTCTGTCCTGCCGAAGTAATGCAGCACTACATTGATTCATTAATATTTTACGCACGAAAGTCTTGGTCAATCTTCAACGACCCTTGTAATTTACAAGGCGATTTGCAAGTACCTAATATTCGTAAGACCACAGCCTCGGTGACTAGGTGTGTCTCCTACTTCCCATATCAATACTAAATATCTTGGTTCGAGTCTTGCTGTTCCTCTACACGTATTCTCTCGTCATTGAAAATAAGACGAAATAGATAAGACATCGATCTAGCAAGTTATGAAAGTAGACGATCTCTACTTACTATGCTACATGGACACTAATCACATATCCTGAAAATTAAGACTGCCATTAAGTTCTTAAATGTACTTGTAATGAAGAGGTGCCGGGTTCCATACCAGGCGAAGGCACAGTGCACAGTGGATCGGATCCCACTTTAAAACTGTAGGTCCAGTTCCGATTAGCTTATCTGTGCATAAAGTGGACTTAAAATATAAATTCAAACAAACAAATTTCCTAAATAACGTAACTTGACTCACCCTTGCAAAGCCTTGATTGGAAAATAAAATACTTCATAATTGTTTTTTTGTGCAAATGTGTTAGGGCAACCAAATTGCATCACACGAATATTACTGAAACTTAAGAACGAACCTAGGACAATTGCGATGAAGCCAAAATCACGGACAATTGCGATAATTTGTAAATTAATTTGTAAATTCTACATTTTGTGAGTGTTAATTTCCTCATTTTCGGAAGCAATGGATCGGGAACAACTGACCCGGAAAAAAACTTTCGTTATCAAGAGCAATGGATCGGGAAGCGATGGAATGGCAGTAAATCGTTTGCTTCATCTGCTATGTTACATCTGAAAGTTACAAAGGAAAATATAGAACAAATACCTAATGATACGACGGTTTCATTTTAAATGTAACTTGTATACTGGCAATGAATTTGTGTCTTTGAATGTATTTGGTAGCATGTTAAATAAGCGCATCACATTACCCTCTTATTGGTACAATGTGTTATTTTGCAGCTCAATATGTAAGTTCAGGGCCGTATCAAGGTTGGTGGAGGCCCCTGGGCAAAATGTTTGGTGGGCCCCTCCCCCCTTTTTTTTCTTTTTTTTCCTAGCTCAATATGTAATCCAACAATTTTCAGCAGTTAAAATGTTGAACCTGATTTTAGAATCAGTAGTCATTCACAATCGAACATATCACAAATAGGTTTGCAGGGAGAATAGCGCAGTAAAATAAAGTTACAGGACGAATATTGTAGCGCTATAACAGCAGTAAAATTCTGCGTCTAAATGTGGCTGTTTGTCGTTCGTGTGCTTCAAGCCAACTCTTCCATTCGAGCCCTTGTACTCATATATACGGATCTCTTTCCTAGAACTTCGACATAAAACACTTTAAAATCGTCTCAAAATCTCTTACCGAACTACTAGACCAAGAGGTATCAACATTTACACAAATATTTTCATGCAACATTTCAACATATACCCTGAAGCTATGTGAATTTCAAGTAAAACGTTCACACGTCGCCACTGACAATCCATGACACTTGAACAGCAAGGGAACTAAACTGCAATAACCAAAATATTTAATTGATAGAGTAGCAGTATGTTTCATTATTGTTAGGAAATGGAACAGCATTGCCAACTTTTTACGATTATTTGTTAATTCCGTTATTCAACGTCACTGTTCTTCCTATTGAAGTTAATCGCGATGATGAGAATGAAAAAATGATAAAGCGCTGCTTAAAGTTAGGTGTCCCGTAGTTCACTGATGCACCGAGAGAGACCTCTAGTATCTCCACAATTTTTTTCCCTAGAAAAACTTACAGTTCCAATACGATATTAACGAAAGATAGTTATGTACTTCGTACGATTATTTATTATCTTAGTCGTATCTGAGAATTGATTGTTTGAATAAGTTTGCCTTATTTCCACATCACAGCCAAATCAATCCATGGTATAAAGTATACTGATCCTCTGACAGCTGTGTTACAATTGGATCCAGAAGAGTGTAGACATGCGACAATTTTGAAGTTTTGTTTATTTTTAAAATACAACTTCTTATGTAATTTTTCACGAGCATAGCCATCTGGTTAAAAGATTTTTTGGTGGAGGCCCTTCACAGTTTCCTTTTGGTGGAGGCCCCGGGGCAATTGCCCTAGTTGCCCATAGGCCCTGTGTAAGTTAATAGTCTTTACCTTTGTATTGTAGGTGTGTAGTCTCTATTTGCTGTGTATGTATTTTGACAGTTTTGTGTGAGGGTTAGGATTTCACATGGAACTGGCAATAATGGTTTGTATATTTACGAAAGTAGTTACAGCTGCAGCGATTTTTACATCGCAGCCTTTCTATCGATGCTTTCGCTATTCGGAGAAATACATAGATAAGTATTTTAGCATAATGATCATAAGACGACCACTTATTGAAATTAAATAAATTTCATTTAATAACAATTTGATAATACGTTCTACTTTTATCTTATTTCAGGGCCACTTCTAGTTGAAGTATCACTAGGACGAATTTCAGTGGCGAAGGTGATGGAGACGGACAGGGTAAACAACTAAAATTGTTAACATTTTCCGGGCATAATCGACACTAACAGATGCCGAGGGTGGTTGGGGGATGGGGGTATGGAGTATGCAGGGCCGGCCAGCCCTAGGGGAATGTGAGTCCTGGGACATTTAATATATGCGGGCCCTATGGCCAGAGTTTTTCAGAGATTTGAAAGAAATCAGAGGTTTCTGTTCCTTAGTCTGAACGACAGATGTCCCGTATGATTACAATATAAAGATTATTACAATTAATAAACAATTAATTTATATACAGTAAAATGTATCCTAACGGACACCTCTAATTTACGGACATTTTTAAATCCCCTGGCAGAAGTACATGGGGATTAATGGCAATATTATTACTTCTAAATAACGTACATTCTTGGACGCGGACACTGAAAACTACCTCCCCAACGCAAATAAAACTTCTTAATAACGGACAGCCTGAAAGAAAACGGTCGGAATTCCTGGAATTCGACACAACAATGCCCAGTATTTCGAACTAGCGTGCATTGTTTCATTTTACACCGAACGTATTTATTTATAAAAGTGCAGACACTAGACAGTATTCCTTGTGGTTATCTTGAGAAGTGTGTGTTACTTTTTCTACGATGTCACAGAAACGCAAACCTCTGACTTTAAAGGAAGAAGTTGAAAAATTTGTAATGTGTGTAGGGATACTTCAGTAAATTTAAATTCACCGTATGTAGTACTGTATTTTGTTTCTTGAATGTAGGGGAAAAAGCATTATGTTCGTAAAGTTCGTACTGTAATATGGTTATCCAATTGTGTAACATCCTACACTTTTTTCTGAATAGCGGACACTTCGTAATAACGGACATTTATTATTCCCCCTGTTATTGAGAAGTTTTACTGTGTGTTTCCTATTATTTCCTAAGAGCAATAAGCAGAACATGTTGAAGTTCAAAGCCAAGAATTATGTTATTGAGAAGTTTTACTGTGTGTTTCCTATTATTTCCTAAGAGCAATAAGCAGAACATGTTGAAGTTCAAAGCCAAGAATTATGGGAGGCTAATAATAGTTTCTAAATTAGTATTTCTTTTCATTTCCGATGTGTCACTGGTCCAACGTTCGTTATATTTACTTACAAAACTGGATGTGTTCAGCATGAAATTATTATTTCAGGTATCGCAGTGCTGATGCTTTTCATATTGAATTTACATCGTTTCACATAAACTAACATTTTCATTTTATAATTAAAGGAATAGTGTGTATTGACTAGTATCGATTGAAGCATTTCAACATGATTTTTATATAAACCCTTTGTTTAGAATATAATTTCAATAATTTGATTTTTCAAAACAAGCCAGAGAAAAACAAAATTGGTTGCATTATTGGGAGTGCACGAGTTGCCCCTCCCAAAGGCAGGCAATGAGGGTGTGTAAGAAGTCCTCGAGACCCTGCGACAAGTAGATAACATTCGACCAAATGTTAAATATATAATTGCTGTTTCTAACCCTTTAGATTCAGAAGTGGAGATACGCTAAAATTTCAAACTGCGTACTGTTTTGGTACACTGTTTTCAAATACAGTTTATCCGTATTCTAACAAGGATAATATTTTGAGTTCCAACAATTGTCCGGTGTCCTTAGGTTGTGTGGGTCCACAAAGCAGGCTTGAAGTATGCTGCTGTCAGAAGTGACGGAAGTCGGATTAAAATTCACAGATAATTGAGTTTGGACACCAATTAAAAATCAACCAGTAGATCATCTACAATCTATCCGACCTATTTCTGGAGCAACGAACGAAAGCAAGTCTCTGCTCAAGTAGTGACGCGAGACGGCTCCACCAATGAGCACGTGAGAGTGAATGGGATTGCATGGAGAAGGGAAAGCGACTGCAGTTACCAGCCTTCGCAGAAGCGTATACTGCTTCGCTATGCCCACTCAATCCCCCCCCCCTTCTCTGCTATGCGTGGCCTTCTCCAGAGATATCCGGGATAGGGTATACACAAAAGCACCCATGTGCAGTACAGTTCACAGTGTTGCAATCTGTACCCCATGCGCCTAACGGGGAGTTGATAAAAAAAAGTTCCACTTCCATATTCTTGTAACTTCATCAGGTTCAAAAAAATTTAAAAGCCTGGATAACTTTTTGGCTCCTTTAATCCATCACTAAAATGTGAATTTATTAGATAATAAAACAAGTAGTTGTCTACAAACACCAATCTTTTTCATGCATTTTTATTTAACATAATATTATAATTTAGGCTGGTGAGTTTGGATAAATTTTTGCGTTTAAGTTTAAAACCTTAACTAAAGTGAAACGCACGAACTTACAACAGCTTTTGGTTTTGAATTTATATTTACAGCAAATTTTTACAGACATTACTCTGTACTACGAGTGGGTGGACAAGAGAATTAACATCACATCTGATAAAGGTAAGAGAGAAGAGTTCTCTTTAAGCCCTGAGGAGGCAGCCAAGTTGTGGAGAATCTTTCCTTACTGCTTGGAGATGAAGAAACTGCTCATCACACGAGGGGACATAGACAGAACTGTCACGGTTCTGAGAACAGACAAATCAGTTTGGTACTTCTTAGCGTAAGTTTATTGAACTGAAAATTTAATATATTATATTAAATAGATCCTCTTTATGTGTCTGACTGTGTCTATTCTCTTTATTTTAATTTTTTTTTAGTATATCATCCTATCAACGAATGAGCGTCTTTTTTGTGTTCTATACACACTTATTCAACTTTTGTTCATGTGACCTAAACTTCAGCTACCTAATATCCATCAAAAATTACGTAAAACCCAGAGCCCATCGAAGCATCAAACCCGACATTACTCGGAGGCTATTGCATAAGATAAAATTCCGTGTACAGAGCCTCTTGTCTGATGTCTGACATTGTATAGTCGTAATTGCGAACAGTTCTAAATTTGAACAGTCCGAATTGCGAATACTTGCAGCCTGAACAGGAACATCCTCGAATGGCTGTATCCTAATTGCGAACACTTTAGAGCCTGAACAGGAACAACCTTCAATGCTGTGTCCTAATTGCGAACACTTTACAGCCTGAACAGGAAGATCCTCGAATGACTGTGTTCTAATTGCGAACACATTAGACCCTTAACAGGAACAACCTCCAATGCTGTGTCCTAATTACGAACACTTTACAGCCTGAACAGGAACAACCTCGAATGGCTGTGTCCTAATTGCGAACACTTTAGAGACTGAACAGGAACAACCTTCAATGTTGTGTCCTAATTGCGAACACTTTACAGCCTGAACGGGAACATCCTCGAATGACTGTGTTCTAATTGCGAACACATTAGACCCTTAATAGGAACAACCTCCAATGCTGTGTCCTAATTGCGAACACTTTACAGCCTGAACAGGAACAACCTCGAATGTCTGTGTCCTAACTGCGAGCACATTGTCTGACTTTGGACCTGCAACTTCTCACATCTCCTCTGCCTTTTTAACAAAGTTTTTTTTTTAAAAAGTAACTCAATTCCACACTAGAGACGGGTTAGTACCTTATAGGGCACAGTTGGAACGTAAAAAATTGGACATGGATAAAGTCGTCGTTAAAGTATATATAATTTTATCATAGGAAGTGTGGCCAATTCTGTATACGATTACATACTGCACAATTTTTAACTGAAAAGAGCTTTGTATTAAAAATACATTAACGTCAATTAATAATATAATTAGTAACTTTCACCAAAATTTCATATTCAAATTTCAGACAGGAAAAACATGCTCTCACAATTTTAGGAATATCACCAATCTTTCTCCCGCCCCCGTGGCGGAGTGGTTAGCACATCACGCTACGACGCGATGGTTCGAATCCTGGCCTGGGCACTGATGTTTGTGAGTGTCCATTCATCAATTTCATCATGTCATCACTCATCCCCATCATCGCAAATTAGCCAAAAGTGGCACAAAAAGCGAAGTAAAATAAAGCAAATAAATTTTAAAAAATCAAACCAATCTCCCTCATTTTTCTTACTGCTCCTTGCCATCCTTACGTTCAATAAAACATAATTTTTCTTCTGTTCTACTCCTTTCAGGTTTGTCTCCATTCTAAGAATCATGCCATTTGACTTTTCTGACTCAGCCTTTAACCTTTTTCTAAGATCTTCCACTATTGGTTGTAATCTATCTGTAGGTATAACTATTGGCACTAAAGGGTTTTCGAGAAATGAACACAGGAATGAATGTCTGATTTCTTGGACAGACTGAAAGGGTGAAATGATTTACAAAGTAGAAGACCATGATAAGTCAGTCAGGTTAGCTATTGTACTACCTAGTCAAACCAGCTGTTCCTCTGGGTCACAATACTTATTTGTTTTTTTAAAAGAAAAAGGGTTTTCAGTTGCATGTGTTTGCAATTAGAACATGGAATTATTTCTCACTTTTATGTGTTCGCAATTAGAATATGGAATTATTTCTTCTTACTTTTATGTGTTCGCAATTATGGCATGGAATCATTTCTCACTTTTATGTGTTCGCAATTAGGACATGGAATTATTTCTCACTTGTAAGTGTTCGCAATTAGGACATGCAATTATTTCTCACTTTTACGTGTTCGCAATTAGGATATGGAATTATTTCTCAGTTTTATCTGTTCGCAAGTAGGACATGGAATTATTTCTCACTTTTATGTGTTCGCAATTAGGACTATTTAGGCGTTGTTTGCAATTAGGACACAACCTCTGACATCAGTTCGCGTAGTTAATTTTAATCCGAAACATTGGTGCAGTATTATTATGATATAAATAAAATATTTATCTTTTTCAGAATTCTCCTGTACTCCGATTGCGAGTTTGATTTCTCGATGTACCCTTTTGACGTCCAAAGATGCCAAATTAGTTTTACTCCAGGTAGGACAGCATTAAATTAAGTTTCAAGATTTAAAAATTAATTAGGAACTCATACAGTGGCGTGCCCAAGAGTGGGTTTGTGCTGTTCATACCCCCTCCTTGGTCTAGCATTCCTTATAAAAACGTCAAAGGCAGGGAAAGATGGCAAAATTAGACGTGACAACTAAAAAAAAAAATATACGTAACTCCTTCCTTTCAAAATTCCTGGTCACGCCACTGAACTCATATGAACTCTTATATCTTATCATATTATTTACACAAATAGCTCATTATTCTAGTGGCGTATTCTGAAAATTTAAACTGGTTTTCCACAACAATTCTTATTTGATGTATGTATTTACTATACAGCCCATATAATTAATTAGATGCAATACATAAAACACGAACAAAGAAAGGAAGCAAGAACAGAGTCCGACAACCTCAAAATTTCCGGCTTTCATAAAATCTCCCTCTTTACCTATCATAGAGGGAAAGGTCTAAATATGGCTCCCCCTTTTCATGTTGTCATTTTCGGAGGAAAAAAATAATATATCAAGCACCTTCCTTTAAAATGCATATCTATGAAATATATACTTAAATGTAATAGCATGCTAAAGTATAAAAGGTCTCAATTTCTTGTAAAAAAGAAGCAATTTCCAAAAAATTGTAAAATGATGTATTTCAAAATTGTGGTTTAAATATGGGCTACTAGTGGCAATATCACAAAAAGCAATTAAACAAAAAAAACAGTCATTTATCGCTAAAACATTATAAAAATAATATTTATGAATAATCTGTTGTTCTGAAAATCAAGCGGAATGGGAAAAATCGAAATTAAAAAAAACATCCAAATATTTGTTGAAAATGTGATCTCAACATTAGACCTCATGTCATAGCCCATATTTAGATCATCACGCTATTTTTCTTCTTCAATATATTTTCGCTAATATCATAACCTATATAAAGCAGATGAGAATTCAGAAGACGCTGAGTTAAAACATACCTGCAAAATGTTTTCGGAGGTCGCAATTCTAAAACAGCGTCCAAGGCCGAAACTAACCACCACTTTCTCCTGCGAATTGGCGCCGCAACCTTTTTCCTTGACAGATAACCAGTTCCAATAGCCTCTGCCAGGCTGCAGCACCCAGCAGCGCTGATAACTCCAAAACCCATATTTAAACCTTCACCCATATTTAGAACTTCTCCTCTAATATTGGACCTGAATTTCCCTTCACAAAGGAAAATTTTCCTTCATGTAGCAACACTCTCTGCCAAGCACAGCGCAGAAAGCAGGAAGAAACAAGGATTTTTCTCCCGCCAAAATATTGTTTTAAATGCAATTGTTGTGCAATAAAAAAAATGATATAGGCTAACTATAATTGGCATAAATTAAGCATATTACAATAGGGAAGGCATTTAAAATATATAAAACGTGTATTTCAATGATTGCATTTGAACGTAAGATTAAAGTACAGCATGTTACTTTATTCCATTTTCTTGTTATTATTGCCTTTTGTGAATTGTCAATTTGTATCCTGTTAATAACACTAATTTCACAATCAAAATTGTCATATTCGCCATTACATCACATTTATTACACAACGCAACAAAATAAATTTATACAAGGGAATTTTCTGTTGTTTCCAAACCAATAGGTGATTCTGCAAGTATTTTCAATGCTCATCACGAAAATGGCATCCATTATTTTCCATCACGTAAGGATTTTTCACAATTTCTCAATCAAAATTCTCATATTCGCCATTCCATTACACATATTACAGAATGCAACAAAAAAATTAATGCAAGGGAAGTTTCGGTTGTATACAAACCAACAGGTGATTCTGGAAGTATTTTGAATTCTGATCATGGAAATGACATCCATTTCTTCCCATCACGTCAGGATTTTATCCTAGGTCAGGAATTTTCTCCATGTCAATCAATGCACCATATTATAACATTGAGATTTGGGCATTTTGTGAAGGAAATTTTCATGAGCGATTTCAAAAATAAAACTACGTAATCAAAGTCCACCCTGCGATGCCAAGGGTCCCTGATTCGAATCCCGCTCGGGCTTGGTTGTTTGTGAATGTCCATTCATCAATTTCATCACTCATCCCCACCTTCGCAAATTAGCCAAGAGGCACAAAACGCAAAGTGAAATAAACTAAATCAATCAATCAAAGTCCACCCAACTTTCATGCCAATGTATCATGTGAAGATGCAAGGTCGATTAAATGCATACAATTCTAAATGCATTCATGGTTTAATTGGAGGATTTGTATTGCAGAAAATTAATATTTTACCACCAACTAAACAAAGCCATCTATTGAGAAAGTGATCGAACTACACATTGTATTGTAAAATTAAGGCAGTTGGGGTACGTATATTGCTGTTTCCTGAAGAAACTGGACGTGATGGGTAAAATTGGATTTCATTTTTGGAATCAGCATGCTGAAATTATTCAGAGACAACATCTACGATACATCCAAACTCATGTCGACCAGTGTAATAATACTAAAAACAAAAACCTGAGGAAAAACAGACTTAAGATTGCATTGAGCAATAATGTCTTCTTCTGGAGCTGGTTCTACCTGTCAACTCGAAAAAAACTCAACCGCAATTGTCACTAGAAATTTTTGCACAAACTCTTAAGTCAGGATTATTTGTAACGTGGTGGTTTTGAGGCTAAACTGATCAATTAGCGGACTTCTCGACATTATGTTCCCGATCACGTGAAACCAAAAGTATTTAACAGTAATAAGCTGACTGGCGTAATGGCCAGATTACATAAATAAATAAAATCGAAAGAAAGGAGCAGGTATACGCTACCGTGTAAGGTTTATCAGAATGTATACCGCAGTAGTTAGATAGTAATTTTACAGGCATTTTGAATAACACTCGAGTAATTTGCATAGTAATAAGTTCAATGCGGGTTGGTGTATGGGTTTCGGACGTCCCAGGACACAATGATAGGCGTCTACCTCACCGAATACAGTTTTCTGTTGGCGGGAAAATAGGAAAACAGGAGAGGAAATCAGTGTTCCGTTCGAGCTCAAAACATTATCACCACCGAGCACTCGAGTATTTTGCATTGTTTTCAGCCCGAACACGATACTGATTTCCTCTACTCTTTCCCTATTTTCCCGCCAACCGAAAACCGTATCCTGTGAGGTAAACCCCGCTCTCCTTGTATTCTGGAACGTCCGCAACCCGTATACCAACCCGCATCGAGCTTATTACTAGGGACGTTCAATATATAAGTTTCCCTGTGCTATAAAATATTGTATAAAGCAGTGTCATTAAAAAGAAGCACATGGTTGACAAGCGCCATCCTTCGTCTACAAGGAACAACAATCGATTCGTTATCAGACGTGAAGGCGCATGCGCTCAAGGGCGAAAAGTAAATGCTTGTTCGGAAAATACGGGCTCGCGTCATAAGGAGTTAAGAAGCATGGATGCTAAGGGTGTTCTGCTGATGGACTTTTTGGAGCGAGGAAGAACAATTAATGCTGACCGTTATTGCCAAACATTGGATAAACTGAAAAACGCAATTCGACATAAGCGACCAGGTACTCCTGTCAGCTGGTGTCATTCTTCTTGACGATGACGCTCGCCCCCAGTCAGCAGTGCAAAGACAACACAAAATTGAAGAATTGGGGTGGGAACGGCTGCTCCACCCTCGATACAGCCCCGATTTAGCGCAGAGTGATTTCCATATTTTTCCGGTGTTAAAGTCTGAATTGCAAGGTTACCGTTTCGAAACAGATGAAGAAGTGAAGCGTAATGTGACAGTAGTGCTCAATAGCCAGAGCCCTGATTTTCTTGCAAAGGGTATGGACAAATTGGTGCAACGGTGGGATAAATGCCTGAATCTCTATGGGGATTATGTGGAGAAGTGAGGAAGGATCCTCCTACACATCTATGTATAGTTTTCTAATGTATCTTAAAAATAATTTTTTTTACAGCATATGGAAACTTATATATTGAACGACCCACGTACTATTCATATTACTCGAGTGTTATTTAAAATGCCTGCAATAAAACTATCTAACTACTTACCGCCGTATACACTCGACTACGCTACAGGTACCCACTCATATTTCTATTCTAGGAGGTCCACTAAACAGTGTGTTGATGCTCCAGTGGGATAGCAAGACCAAAGGACAACACTGGACGTTCGCTCTTCCTCTCTTCGAAGTTGAGATGTGTGCAGTGCCGGACACAGAAACTTTAAAGATCGGTAAATCAACATTGAACAGGGTGTTCCTGTTAAAAATAGCCCGGTTCCGATCAACAGTTACTAGTTACGACTGTGCGACGCCAGTGTCTGATTGTGTACTGATGACCTTGAAGTACCTACCACGGTTCACGTCACAATGGACTATTCCATTTTGCTGTTGCAATGTAGCTGTCATTTGCCTCGTAGACAAATATCTTTGAGCCGGGCTACTTTTAACTGGGACACCCAGCATATAGTAAGCGCTGGAGTACGCAGAAGGGGGCTGATGGGGATACAGGCCCCATCCTATTTTTTTTAATAAAATCGATGTTTTCAAATAAAAAAAACCAGAAGAACTCGGGGGAAAACAGAGTGGTAAATGAACCCATCCCTCTTTTAAATGATCCCCGATTGCCATATTTGAATATGTATAGTTATAAATGTATGAAATATCTTATTGTTAAAATCGCCTCTCTAGAAAATAAGCTATATGATTGTACTCTCCACCTATAAATTTCCAACCCTCGCCGAAAAAAAAATTCTGCGTACGCCAGTGTTTTATAATGTGTGTGTGTTTGTATTAGGGTGGTTCTCTTTTAACAACTGTTGAATTTCTTTCCGGGACGTCCCCTCAACTGACACCGTTCTTCAAATAAACCATGTAAAATTTCAATTAATTCGAACAATGGAAAGGCAAAGCAGATTCTAAGACCTTTAGGCTTCTTTCAAGAATGCGATAACCCAGTCAACTAAGGGGAGAAGTGTCTAATGTCGGGAATAATTCCCTAAAAGCTAAATTTGGGCTTTTGATGTTCAATTTTGTGTGACAGTACAATATTGTTGAAGTTACTATTGTTCACATAAAGTGTCAAATTTTATAAAGTTGGGTAATTGAAATATGTATCACTTTATCTGAACAGGAGTGTACCTCCCAGATGAGAAATCTTCCACAGCAACTATACACATACACACATAGGCTTCATATATCATATGTTTTCCAGCCCCAGTTGCTGTTCTAAGAATCGTGCTGATCTTCCACCGTCAACTAAGGACGCAACTCCTTCAAATGTACGTCCCCAGCATGATTTTCGTCATCGTCTCCTGGGGAGGGTTCGTCGTCCCCGTAGAAGTGATCCCTGGACGGATGGTCCTTCTGGTCACCACCCTGCTCAGCCTCATGACGTTGTTTGGAGCAACCAGGTAAGTTCTCTTTCGAAGTATCTACATATATACATTGTAAAGCGATAAAGCTCTCTTATTCTCATGCATACATTATTATTAGGACCAAGATTTTTATATAGCCAAAACATGCGAGAAATGTAGAAAAAAATTACTGACATATGTAAAAAATATGCAACTATACCGTAAAACGGGGTGACTTCGACATGTTTGTAGCATGTTTTTGGCAATTGTCAGTGTGTTTGTGAATATTTTTGCTGCTTTGTTGTGTGTGTACCAAGCGTAAAATCATACATCCGACCCTGAAAGGTAAATACGGTATCATGCGCAAAACGGGCGGTGACTTTGACATCGTAACACTTTTGTGGATATTCCTCATCTCCACTGGCGCGGTGTCAAAGTAACCCCTCTACAACATGTGAAAACACTTATGGCCCATTGTAAAATGGATGAATCAGCTTTGCAATATTTTTTTTTAACTATTTGTATTGAAAAATCCGAAAACTAAACAAACGTTACATCGTGACAAAGCTACCGGTAAGATTTTCATTAAGTGAAAGTGAAGACAAATCAATACCGGTATAAGTTTGATAAACTCTAAAGCAAAGTACTTAGCGGTACATATATGTTTATGATTCACAAAAACGAAAACGGTTGCCAGGGACCTATAGCTACCGGTTACGTTGCTTGGAAAGAAGAAAAAATATGTTGGTGACAACTATGGTACAAAGTCCTGATCAGATCCGAAGTCTTCGAAATTTTCAATTTCGGAATCGTCATCACAATTTGGGCAAGTGTAAAATGGATCTATAGTACTGCCATCATTGCATATTCCGCAGATCCATTTTGCACATTGGACACATTTGATCCAGTCAGTAGTTCCTCTGTAATGTATCCATTTCAACCCGCAGATTCCACACATAGAATTAGGGTCATCACTGTTCACACGTGTGCGAAAGATTTTTTCTTGAGCTTTCCATTTCTGGTTTTATGTTTCGTTTCCGTTTCATCTTGGATACGGCTGTTTGCTGCCCTTTCTTCTATCGTGTTCCTGCTACAGCTCTTGATGTTCCTGGTACTTCACTCGTATTTACATCTGGATCATCCAAAGGTTCCTCCTGATTCCTGTTCTTTTCTCCATGATCATCTTCCATAACAACCATCTGCTTTCCAGGCTCTACAGGTACCCTCTTGCCTGTCTTCCTTTTAGTAGTACCGATAGTTTTGTCTTTGTTGAAATCACGGTTTTCTGCCAACGTCCTACATCTTCGGATATTGACCCATCTCGTACCGGTAATCCATCAGGAAGTCTTTTCAGGACTTGTGTGGGATCTACTGGGTGCAATCCAGTTGCACTAAACCCCGATCTCAGATTCTGACTGACAGTATCTTGAATAGAGACCCAAAGGCGTTTTAGGAGTGTAGGGAAGTGTTCTTTAGGAAAAGACCCAGAATACCGAGATACGTTTTTCCACTGATCTAAAATGGACATCCACTTCTTCTTCATGGGGCCAAACACGGCTACACCCAACGGTTGGATAAGATGAGTGGCATTGGCAGGAAATGGTGTCACGTAGATGTTATTCCCTTTCGCAGCCTTGATAACAGCAGGAGAAAAGTGGCTCGCCAGGTTGTCTCCCAACAGCACAAATTTTTCAGTCTCATTGTGACGGGTTTCCTGGATATGCGGAAGCAGTAGCTTAAAAAACCAGGTCTCGAAGAGGTTCATGTCAAACCATCCGCTTGGGCTGTTCGCATACACAGTCTCTTAAGGTCTCCCCCTGCCATCCAATTTTCATACAAGTCTCCAGATTTATAAACGATCATGGTAGGTAAGAGAATGTCGGTTGCACTACCACATACCATTAGACTAATAGACTGACCAGAATGATTATTCACTCTTTCCACTCTCTTACAGTTACGAGGAACAATAACTTTTTTCACCCCCGGGTCATCTGTAATGTTGGTCTCATCGTAATTGTAAATGTTAGCAGCACTTGACTCTTGTAACGCTTCCGACACATGATGAAAAAACCTCAGGATATCTTCTCGGAACACAGCCGCCCTTGCTGTTTTAATGTTTGACGCAATTCTCTTCGAAAAATTGTTTTTCTTAATAAACCCTTCCAAAAAATCAGGACCTGGCATGTTTTCTTTGAACTTCTTCACAGTAACACCTTTTTTGTCAAGGTATTTTTTCACAACTACGCACACATTTTGTTTGGTGAGCGGAAATCCCCATTCAGCGACGATTGATAAACTTTCTACAATCACACGCTCATCTTCCGGACTTAACACTGTTTGTCTCCCATGAGGCTTGTTACACTTTCCAAGAGACTTGTTCAGAAGAGTACTGGGTGGGATTTTGAAAATTCCAGAGGCCCGCTTCTTGCTCATTCCATTTTGAATGGCTTCCAGTGCCAGCTCCAACGTCTCTGGTGTATAATTGGCATAACCCCTTGACCCAGGGGTCCGATGATTTTCTCGGCATTCTTAATCACAAATTATTCAACAAGATTGAAAAACAATATTATACTGCTATACATTTATATTTGACATACATATCTTAGCAACAAACAAAACAAAACATTAGTGTCAAAGTCACCCCGTGGTGTAAAAGTTTTACAGTACTGAAATATGTAAAAATATCTAAATATAACAAAATATCTAATATACGTATAATATCTCATTTCCGTACCGTATTTATGTTACTGGCAAAAAAAATGTAATTACACTACATTATTTTTCCTCAATAATTGATTGATTGATTGATTGATTGGTTGATTTTAGTTTACTTCGCGTTTTGTGCCTCTTGGTTAATTTGCGAAGATGGGATGAGTGATGAAAGGTTGAAATTGATGAATGGACATTCACAAACAACCAAGCCCGAGCGGGATTCTAACCCGGGACCCTTAGCGTCGCAGCGCGATGTGCTAACTACTCTTTTTTATATATTTCTATTTTAAATCAAACAATTACAATAAGTCTTTACAATTTTTACAAATATGTTATTCAAGTATTACATTTAAAAAGTTGGCGTAATGTAATTTTCTATAATCTAAAGACATTTGTTCATATTCTTGTATTAGAGTTAGTCCAAAATCCAAGTAATTATATTTTTTCCCACAGGAAATAAAAACATTAGGTATTGTGCTATTAACCACTGAACTGATTTTTGCTTTGTACTTGGGAACAAATGAAACTCTGGTAAGATAATGTCTTTTGCTGATACTTGGTTTGGTGAAGTACGACAAATTCTGCTGAGCATTGTTCTTAATTTTGACCAAGCTGTGACTGCTTTCTTACATTCTGTTATCTTGTGGGTAATCGAATCTGGAACATGACAATTATAACAATTTGGAGAAATACTGAATCCGTATTTATGACATCTATCTGCCGTTACAATTACTTGTTGGATCACTTTATACCATATAGATAATGCCTTATTCGTTAGATGTTTCGCAGTTACATTATTCCAAATTTGCCTCCAATTTCATTTTGGATTTTCTCTTTCAATTCTAACAGTTGTTATATTTGCATTAAGTTGCTCTCTGTAAATCTGTTTGCCAGAAGGAATGTCATAAATATGTTGCACAGTTCTATAAAATGTATGAATAGCAATATCGGTATAAAACATTAATTCTCTGGGAATAATTTTTTATATCCATTGTAATCGGGCAGTAGTCAGTAACCACTTTAGTAGTTGTATTTATGATAGGATAAGGACCACTTACAAGTGTAGAAAGGAAGAGCCCTCCTCCAGCAGATTTGTTTACACTTAAACCTAGCTCAACATGCCCATATGAGCTTTTTGCTCTAGTGTGGAACCCCCTCTAATCCAAGATTTTTGTAAAAATGCCCTCAGGAATTTTTCAGAAAGGAAGAGCCCTCCTCCAGCAGATTTGTTTACACTTAAACCTAGCTCAACATGCCCATATGAGCTTTTTGCTCAAGTGTGGAACCCCCTCTAATCCAAGATTTTTGTAAAAATGCCCTCTCAGAAAGGAAGAGCCCCCTCAGATTGATTTGCTCATACTTACAAAAGGCACTTCTGTGAGATTGTTGTCCATAAACTTGTCAAAAATTGGCCACACCAGAAATTAAGCCAATACACACACACACCCATCCATACACACACATATTTACTTCCAATTTAAGTTTAATTGGACCCCAGCTTCAATCCAATATTAAAACAATGTAATATGCAGAGACCCTCTAGAATTGCTCCGTGACTCTCTCATTTCTCACATCATAAACATATGATTTTTCTCCTATGAGAATAACACTACATATGGTGTCATCAGGTAAAGCCTCATGGAATTCACAGATAATTTTAATATTTGTCCTGTCATTCACCACAACTTGTTTTCTTTTTGAAGTGTTGATTACAAACATGGGTCTCTGTGCTTTGAATTCATCTGGTGTGTAATACATGTCAGTGTTGCCAATTGTAGAAAACAGTAAACAAAATTTGCTTGTTTTAGAGATATTCCAAAAATATATATATATTTGATAAGCAACAACAACAGGGCCATCTATGTGCAAATGTCTGAACTCGGTGAACACTTGGGAACAAGTCAATATGTCAATATTTTTAACTCTTTTTGCCAGTAATAGGGAATGGTAGTAAGCATTAGACAAAGTACTTTGGAGCCGAATATGCCTTTCTTAAGACGTCGTATATTGCTAAAATATCTTTAATTCACATATTTCTCATACCGCCGTATCTTGTTCTATTAGGCCTCTTCAAGAAAATTGCCAATTAGTGAAAATTAATTGAGCACAACAGCAAAAGAGGTGCTAATAGGGCAAGCATACAATGATATGGGGATATGTGAATTGTTGGTTTCTTCGATTCAGATAAATGGATCGAATTGAAACTGGGATATTTTGCATTTTTTTTATACAAAATCTGATATTTGTTACATCTAGCTTATTTGTTGTAATCCACTCTTATTTAGGGTCGGGCCTATACCTGTCACAGCTTGTTATACAAAAATCAATACATAACACTCAGTGCTGGGTCATTGCCATTCAAGATATGCATGTTCGTGCAGGCATTTGCGCTAGGTCAGTGTGAATCAATATTTATTCTCTTTTTCCACTTGTGGGCTATTGGCCTTACAACCTGTCATAATAGGCATAAAGATTTGATTTAAAAACCCAGGAAATTTTATATAAATACCAAAGCCAAAAATATTAACACACATACACACATACACACATACACACACACACACAAAGCACAGTGCTGAACCCAACTGATATTTTTTATTCAGTATAGAGTTTTGAATTGAAACCCAGGAAATTGTATATAATAAACAACAGGAAAAATGCCAAGTCAAAAATATTGTAATCAGTGCAATAAAAATATATTTAGCTCTAATTGGGCTAGACACCAAAAGATTTGTAACCCAGACAAATACAGAACTCCCACGAAAATTTGCCCCAAATGCAATAGAAAATACAGCATGCAATACTTCAAATATACACATAAAGATACTTGTTCTGCACAGTCATCAACATTGCCCCCACAAGCATCCACATCTGGTCTGAAAAGAAAGCATGAAGCACCTATTAATGCCAGAGCAGCAAAGCAGCCACGCTATGAACCTATCCATAGCAGTTTTAACGCCCAACTTAGGGATTATCGGTTTGTATCAGAGCCAAGATGTGGTATTGAGAATTTTTTGAACAGTGTAAAACCTGATGTACAGGCAATTCTAAATGCACAAAATGGCTCTTATAAGCTCTCTCTCAAATTGTTTGCACAATATAAGAAACCAAATGGCACAAAATTTACACAGCCCCACATAACAGAAACTGTACCGGTATATTCAAATGCAAATTCGGACAGAATAATAAGCAGTTTGATAGAGCAATTAAATATTAAACACTCTGAATTTGCTGCAAAAGAGTCTGGATGGAGCCTATGCGGCTCTTCACACAAGTTATATGTTAATATTTCTGAATTCAGCCCATTACAAGGATCTACATATCTGCCATTACCTGCTAATATTAAAAACATAAAAGCCGTGGTTAATATTAAAAATAATGATGAGAAATGCTTTTTGTGGTGTATATTAGCTGCTTTGTTTCCAGTTGTATGGCATCCTGAAAGAATAAATTATTACAAACAACATGAACATCTTTTTGACGATGCAATGGAGGGTTTAGAATATCCAATGTCTGTTCAGAATATTGATAAATTTGAAAAAAGAGCCAGGCATATCAATGGCAAACAATTATCTATTAATGTATTTATTTGCTCCACTGGCAATTGCTCAATAGAACCTCTCAGAATCAGTACAATTGATGATGAATCTGCTATTCCAATTGATTTGCTCTTAATTGAAGAGGATGGCAAATATCATTACACTCTGATACATAATCTTCAAGCTTTAGTGAGAACACAACTAGACAAAACCAATAGAATATTCAAGTTGTGCAGAAGATGTTTAACTGTATTTGATGGTCAAAAAACAGTGAAGAGGGTTCCTGAAGTGAATGCAGAAATTGCCAAAAACAAGTTAATTGAGCATCTGAAATACTGTGGGAACCATAAACCTGTTCATATGGTGATGCCAATGCCAAGTGAAAATTGCAAATTCAAAAAGTTTGAAGCCTTGTTGGAACACCCAGCATATATTGTTTATGATTTTGAATCAATCCTCAAATCTCTTGCATCCTGCAATCCAGATCCTGAAGAATCTTCTATTACACCATACCAGCTACATGAACCTTCCAGCTTTTGTTATGTGGTTGTACAGGATGGTGTTGTTACTAAAGAATATTCATACTTGGGGCCAGATGCCATCAAAATATTTGCACATAAAATAGAAAATGAGTGCCGTGACATAGCATCTAACATCTTATTAAAATCAAAACCCATGTAGCCTTTAACAGAGAAAGAGATTGAAGATTTCAACAATGCAGAAAAATGCCCGGTATGTGATTCTGAATTTTCAGATACAAATATCAAGGTGAAACACCATTCTCATACAGATGGTAAATTCAAAATGGCCCTGTGTAATAGCTGTAATATTAAGATCAAGAGACCAAGATTTGTCCCCATATTTTGCCATGGAGCATCCAATTATGATTTCCATCATTTGATCAGGTACGAGGGGTTTGAGAAGCAGAATTTAAATATTTTAGCTGAAAATGATGAAAAATATATATCTATTAGCAAAACAATTAAAGTTAATGGTGTTCCTATTCACATGAGATTTCTTGATTCTTACAGAATTTTATCTGCTAGCCTGGCTACACTGGCCACTCAATTATCTGATGATCAATTCAAAATCACACGTGCATTGTTTCCAAATCAGGATCTGAAATTAATTAGGCGAAAGGGTGTATATCCTTATGATTATGTTACAGATTTTTCTAAATTTGATGAGTGTTCCCTGCCACCACAAGAAGAGTTTTACAGCAAAATCAGAGGATCTGGAATCACTGATGAAGATTATCACCATGCCCAATTGATGTGGAACAATTTAAAATGCCAGACATTTGGTGATTATCACATGGCATATTTAAAACTTGATGTGACCCTCTTAGCTGATATATTGCAGGCATTCAGAAAATCTTCTATGCAAAATTATAAACTGGACCCAATATATTTTTACAGTGCCCCGGGCCTAGCATGGGATGCAATGTTTTTAAACACTAAAATGCCATTGGATCTGATCCAAGATCAAGATATGTATCTGTTTATGGAGGAAGATATAAGAGGAGGCATGGTACAATGTTCTCAGAGATATGCCAGAGCAAATAACAAATATATTCCTGGTTCTGATCCAGCACTGCCATCAAATTATATAGTGTATGTAGATGCAAACAGCCTCTATGGTCATGCCATGATGCAAAAACTGCCACATGCAGGGCTTGAATGTGTTGAAGATTTCAATATTGAGGATCTTCAGGACTTTGATGACAGTGATTATGGCCTCTTCTTAGAGGTTGATCTGACAATTCCAGATCATTTACACAACAAATTTTCTGATCTGCCCCCAATTCCTGAGGTTCAGTGCCCACCTGGCTCTAAACAGAAGAAGCTCATGATGACACTGGAGGCAAAACAGGGTTATGTCATATATTACAAGAACCTCCAGTTCCTGATGAAACATGGTGTTCAAGTGACCAAACTTGGAAAAGTTTTGAGGTTCAGGCACTCAAAATGGTTGAAATCATATATTGATACAAACACGGAGCTTCGAACATCTGCAAAGAGCCAATTTGATAAATCTTTGTTTAAATTGATGGTGAATTCTGTATATGGCAAAACAATTGAAAATGTCAGAAAACATACCGATGTTAAAATAATTACTGACCCCAGCCTGAGCAAAAAATTGGTTGCAAAGCCCAACTTCAATTATAGAAGAATTTATGATGAAAATATGGCACTTTTCAACATGAAAAAAACAAAGATTAAGTTTGATAAACCTATTTATGTAGGGGCTGCAATATTGGAATTGGCCAAATTACATATGTTAACATTGTATTATGATGTGTTGAAACCTTTTTATGGTGATAATATAAAATTGATGTACATGGACACGGATAGTTTTATTCTTGATATTAAAACAGAAGATGTTTATCAAGATATGTCACAGCCTGAATTGTTTCAATATTTTGATACCAGTGAATTGCCAAGCCATTTGAATATTCAACACCACAACAAAAAGGTGCCCGGCAAGTTAAAAGATGAGACACTTGGTGATGTTATTGTGGAATTTGCTGGGTTAAGTGCCAAGATGTACAGTTTTAAAACATGTAGTGGTGTTGCTGCTAAAAAGGCCAAGGGTATTGGCAAAGTAGCTGTGGAAAAAGAGCTTAAATTTGAAGATTATAAAAATTGCATCAAATCCCAGAATTTAATCAGAACATCAGAATCCAGAATTCAGAGTGTGGATCACTTATTGACTTCAAATGTTGTAAGAAAAGTGGCTCTGGACCCACATGATGATAAGAGATGCATTTTATCATGTGGCATACATACTTTACCATGGGGGCATTGTGATTTGAAAAATGGCAATCAATGCCCAATTACAGAGCATGATTTGAGATAAATAAACATGCCTATGAACTTATTTGGGTTTAAAAAACAAGGTATTATGGAGCTGCCGACACCACAACCCTCTTCTGATATGATATCTAAACTGAGTGGCTTGTTAATTATTCATCTGAACAGCATATTTACAGATGTTGATGAAGAAACAGGCAAAATATTGTACATATTTAACAATAATTTAAATCATTACCAATTACCTGTAGGTGGGCAATTGCAATTTATTACAACCCCTGAGGGTGATGTTAAAATTTCAGTAGGGAGAAATATTTACAGAATTAAGCACTCAAACATGGTTTCTGGCACTGTTTATACTGTCTCTGCTGGTGACTGCTTATATATTGAGGTCCCGGGATCTTATGATAAGCTTATACCCTTTTTTATAGAATTAAGAATCAGATACTCTATAATAAATAACTACTAAACAAAATGCCTAATGATATTTTTGGCCATACAAGACATGAAGATCACAGTGATGAGATTTTGATGCTTGATGTCAGAGTCAAGAAATTAAGAAGTGATTTACAAGCTTTACAAACCACACTCAATGCCAGTCTTCAATTAGAAATTACAAATTTGCAATCACAATGCATGGACCCTCTTCTTAAAATTGATTCTGAACTCAAATTGCTGCTTCAAAAATATACTGACCTGGCCACATTAGATAATTTTCAAAGTTTAGAAGAGGCTGTAGCAGCTCTTCAAGCCAAATTTAAGACCCAGGCAAACAATTCTGAGCAATTGAAACAGCAATTGGAAGAGCAGATAAATAATGCCCAGTCACAGCTCCAAACAATTGTCAAAAGCATAAAATCACAAGAAGATTTTGATCTAGTGATTTCCACTCTAAAAGAACAGATTCAGTCACTCCAAATACCTAATCTGGACCCTCTGAACAATGCCATAGCCGAGGTTAAAGAAAAAATTGAGACACTTGAAAATTTTATGAACAATTTGCCATCTTCTGATGCTTTAAATGCAATAACTCGGAGTGTGGCAAATATTAAGCTGCAACTTGAAACATATGAAGATTTTGGAAAAATTCAAAGTTCCATAACCCATCTTGAAGGTACAATAGCATCAGTGCAAAGTGATTTGGCAAATGTACTAGAATCCAGATTGCCTGGGATTGTAGATACCCTTGTCAGTGTCCAGCAACAAATCACAAAGCTTGAAAACCTCAACACTGAATCTGAACTGTCTCATTTTCATCACTTGATAGATGATATCCAAACAAAACTTGAAATTTTACAACAATCCACACCCTCTCAGGCAGATATAGCCCTGCTCCAAAATGCTATGCAAAATGTGGCTGATGCTTCTGAATTACACAATGTAAAATCGGCACTTGAATCTTTGCAAAATACAGTATCAAATCTTCCTACATCACAGGAACTTAAAAATATTAAGAGGGCAGTGAATAGGATATTGAAATCAGAAGATATCAAAAATATCCAAGCAGAGATCAAACATCTCACTCAGACAGTGGCCACTCTTCCAACAAATCAACATATTAATGAATTGCATGCCCTGTTTGAGGATATCAGAAGGCAGGTCCATGATCTTACAGCTCAAAATTCAAAATTGGCAATTGTTGAAAATTTGCAACAAATTGTAGCTAATATCAAGCAACAGCTAGGGACCATGGAATCCAATCAAGCAAATGCTCTGTCTGTTTTTGCCACCCAGCTACAAGAAATTGTGCAGCAATACAAAAAACTTGTTGTGGACATAAAAATAAAGCCAGGCCATGATGATGTTGTTAGGACTATCAATGAGCATCTTGAATCTGTAACAAGCAGATTGCTCACAGCAGAAAAAGAAATAACAGGCATAATCGAGAATCCAAAACATTCAGTAATTCTTGAATTGTACAGCATCCCCAACAAAGAATATGATTCTCCATTTACACCAGGTGGCAAAATATATATGCTGTCCCCTGCACAATTTTATTATCAGTTTTTTGTTGGGGGCACATTGAGACCAATCAAGATCAAATATTGGCTACAACCACAGGCACACCACTACCCTACCTTATCAATAACAAATGCTGATAACAAAGCAAAAATCACCAGTGTAGAGTTAGAGGATTTTACAGATCCCAATACATTAGAAACAGCCTATACTGAAGATGATGGCTCTTTGGAATTTAAAATACAGATAGGGGACAAATTATATTTAGAAAATCCTGCAGTCTCAGCTGCTGAACACCCTATAGTTGCAATATTCTTGTTTAAATATTATGTCTAGACAAATTATTGTTGATGAATTACACAGACAGGCCCGACATAATTTTAAGAGACTCCCAGTAGTCACAAAGGGCATAGATGATTTATGGCAAAGCGACTTGATTGAAATGGCAAGTGGGCAGTTGAAAAACTTAGACAAAATCAACAAGGGCTACAAGTATCTACTCACTATCATAGATACATTTTCAAAATTTGCCTGGGCTGTGCCACTCAAATCCAAGACTGGAGCATGTGTTACAGAAGCCTTCAGGACAATCATCAATCAGAGTGGAAGATCACCGCGCTATTTGCAAACAGATAATGGCAAAGAATTTTATAATTCTGTGTTCCAACAATTTATTAAAAGCCAGGCAATACAACATTACTCGAGTTACAGTGATCTCAAGGCCTCAATTGTAGAGAGATTCAACAAAACCCTAAAAAATCTTATGTATAAACAATTTACACTTCAAGGTAATTATAAATGGATTAATATTCTTCCAGAACTTATACATAAATATAACAACTCGGTCCATTCCACAATCAACATGAAACCCTCTGAAGTAACTTCATCTGATGAGCAAAAATTGATCAGCACTGTTTATTATCCTACATATCAACCAACAACAAGAAAGGCCAAATACAGGGTGGGTGATCAAGTAAGAATCAGCAAATATAAGCACTTATTCAAGAGAGGCTTTACAAGAAACTGGAGCACAGAATTATTTACAGTGGTTCAAGTTAAACCGGGGACCCGTAACACATATATAATAAAGTATCACCGAGGAGAAATTCTCAAAGGCAGGTTCTATGAACAAGAGCTCAGCAAAACTAAACAGCCTGACACTTATCTCATAGAAAAAATTATCCGCAGAAAAGGCAACAAGTTACTTGTCAAATGGCTGGGTCATCCGGAAAACAGCTGGATCGATGCAAACAAAATAATAATATGAGCAACTGGGATGTTATAAAAAGGCTGCCAGAACCTGAACAACAGAATAAGAGAAATGGCAAATTGCTACCTGATAATATTAGGTGTCTTATTGTTGGGCCATCTGCTTGTGGTAAAACTACACTAATGGTTGATAATTTTTTATTGGCACCCAACTGGTTAGACTGGAAAAACAGGCACTTGTATATCTTCTCTAAGAGCTTGGAACAATTAAAATATCAGCAGCTGATGAAGCTATATGATGGATTGGATATTGCCACTTTTGAACCAGATGTTAAGCCACTTCATGACTGTCTCGATAATTCTGTTGTTGTGTTTGATGACATTATATTGGATAATCAAAACAAGGTTAGAAATTTTTTTACACAGGGCCGGCACAAAAACATTGATTGCTTCTACCTGGCACAGACTTTTTCAAAAATACCCAAGCAACTGATCCGAGACAACAGCAATTTTATATGTGTGTTTCATCAAGACCATACCAACCTCAAACACATACATGAAGAATATGTAGGTGGGGACCTGAGCTACAATGATTTTTCCAAGTTTTGCAGCAAGTGCTGGAACCAGGACAGTTATGGGTTTGTCACAATTGATATGACAAGAACACCCAATAGTGGCAAATACAGAAATAAAATCAACAATTTTCTAGACATTGAAACATATATAAATAAACATGAAAAGGCCAATCATTGATGATCTTAAGTTAAGAGATTATCTTGTAAAAAGATTTAAGGGATGGAAATCAGAGAACCGTGGAATTTATGAAAAACACAAACAAACAGAACAGCCTGTAATTGATGCTATTAATAATTTAGGTAAGAATATCAAAACTGTTACAGAGCAAAATCAAAATTTGCTCACAGAGCTTGTACCTGTAGCTGCTAGGAACATATTAGATTATCCATTCACCCCACTTTCCAGTATTCATACACCTAGTCCTATTGCTCCTAGAAGAATTGAAGCTAGTCAGGATCCTATTGAATTGGGTCTTCTTGCTCAAAAATATTTAACCACACCTAAAGACAATAAAGATGAGGTGTTTGGCTTATATGCTGACACAGAGCTTGATGGTAGCATCATACATAGAATTGGCAATTTCAGAGTAACATTTATGGGAGATGATATAATTGTATATTCAGAATCTCGACTTGGAGAAAAAGGTGCTTTTGTTAAGTACTCCGGAACACCTGGATTGTGGGAACTCATGACCAGGAAGAGACCTGGCAGCTATACAGACCAAGATTATGAGGATTACAAAGAAATATTAATAAAATCAGATGCTCTATACCAGAACAATGATCCTACACAAAAAAGGGTCAAGTCGAGCAGTGGAGCAAAATACAATAATTTAATCAAGCCCATATGGTCACAGATCAAGACTGGCAGTGGAATCAAACAATACAACACCCTGCCTAAAGAATTTGTGTGGGTTGATGATGTCAGGAAACTTGTAGATAGGTTATTGGTGATAGCTGGGGAGGAAAATGCTGGGAACCACAATTTTTACAATGAAAAAGTTGGAATTATGGACATGATAAGCACCAAATTGTCTAATTTTATAGTGAATGACACTAAGGGGATTGGATATCTTATAAAAATTATTAATACTCTACCACCTAAATTTTGGAATATTTCTGAGGGTCGGGGCCTTGTTAATGACATTATAAACAAGCTGCCATTTGAACTACATATTCCAGGCTATCAGTATTGTGGTCCCGGTACAAAATTGGATCATAGATTAAACAGAGGTGATCCTGGTGTTAATCCCTTAGATGCTGCTTGTAGAGACCATGACATAGCATACAACACACATTCTGATCTTGACAAGAGACATGTTGCAGACAAGAAATTAGAAGAGGCTGCATTTGGCAGATTTGTAAGCAAAGATGCTTCTTTGAGTGAAAAAATAGCAGCATTGGGAACCACCATAGCTATGAGCACCAAACAAAAACTGGGGTGGGGGTTGTGAATATGTATATAATAAACCTACAATGAGGGCCAAGGGTGTTATGTATCAAATACCTTATGCAGGTCTCAAATCTCTTAAAACTATTGACAGTCTTTTGACCAAAAAACAGCGCAAGAAAAAAAATTCTTGTATTGCCAAGGGGCATGGTATGAAATTGTTGCTTAGCACCCCCCAATTAAAAAAATTACAGCAATCAAGAAAAAAATCACATGTGGGGGGATTTATATTTACCATCCCTGCCATCTTAGCTGCTCTCGGGGCTGTTGGGAGCTTGGCTGGGGGATCAGCCGCCATAGCAAAAACAGTAATAGATGCCAAGAAAAATAGGGCAGAATTAGATGAGCAGAAGCGCCATAACCTGGCCATGGAGAAACAAGGCAAAGGTGTTAAGAGAGCCATGAATAAGTTTAAAAAAAACAAGAGCCGCTTACAAACCAAGATATTGAAGCTTTAATCAGGCCCCTGGGCATCAAACATTTTAGAGGTGTGTACATGTCTGATTCTTTACCAGAACAACCACTCAACAAAGAGTGTGGCATTGTTAATTTGGATAAGTACAAAAATCAGGGCACTCACTGGATTTGTTATCTTAAATATTTAAAAAATGAGGCATTTGTGTTTGATTCATTTGGAGGTGTTCCACCTGAAAATTTAATAAAATATCTAAATTCAGCTAATCTTTATTACAATAATGCCCGTGTTCAAAACTTCAAAGATGTTAATTGCGGACATTTGTGTTTATCTGTTCTTAGATATATGTCTCAAATAAATAAACCATCAATTGAAGATTTTCAAAAAGCCTTGTGGTATCTGAAACATCATGGGGGTATTTCATCTCACCAGCCAAAATTCAATATTGAAACTCAAATTACATGATGACATTGTATATCCCAAAACAATAGCTCTCAGGGCATTTTACGGCATGTACTTAATCCCCAATATTACACACCACAACAACACAATTGCAGTAGGGGATGAAAAAATTGTTATTACTCCAGGGCAATATAATCTATCCACTCTAAATGCTCAATTACCCAGAGGTGGGGTGTTAAGTCAAAATTCTGTCACTCACAGAGTAGAAATTGTATCTGCCACAGAAACAGTGGATCTGGGTACTATAGGAGAGCTGTTAGGATTTGAGAACAACACAAAACTTGAACCAGGCATCAAACACACTGCTATGAACATACCTAAATTCTTGGCCATAGAAACTCTGAATATTCACTGTAATGTAGCAGAAGGTATGATCACCAAATCAAATGGCATAGGCACTCACAAACAAACAGGCATCATTGCAACATTCAAGCCTAATTCTGAATTTATGGAGCCCATCATCTACAATCCATCCCCAACATTATATTTTCCTGTGTGCCATAATAGAATAGATAACATCGAATTGATGGTCACTAATGAAAAAGAAGAATTAGTTGATTTTGCTGGAGCCACAACAACTGCAATCATAGAGATTAATATTTAAATAAAAATACATACAAAAAAAATGGAAAATATTGAGAGTTATGAGCTACAATCATTCCCTCCAAACAGGAGGACATTTGCAAATTTAAATCAACCCAACACAGAGATTGAGGTTGATCTTGATGTAGGGGATGGCTTTATACACCCCCACAGAGCAGATCTATACATCAAATTTGATGTTGTAAAGCTCGATGGAACAGATTATCCGGCAAATTCAAATATAAGACTTGTAGACAATTTTGTACCTCATCTGTTCTCTGAAATTGAGATCAGAAAGCATGGCGTTGTTATAAACAGAGTGGATTATCCCGGCATTACCTCCACAGCTTTGGCAACATTAAAATTATCCAAAACCGAGGCTTCTTACTACAAAATAGGTGGATTTGAGGCTGGTGATAAGATATTATCTAAAAACCACACAGTGCTGTTCCCCATGCGCCTATTGCCAGGATTCTTCTCAGATTACAAAGATATTATGTGGAAGGGTGGGTTAAGAATCACATTTAGAAGAGCTGCCAATGATAATAATGCCTTGATGAGGTACAGCACATTAAACCCCACAGGAGAAGCTCTGCCTAATACCCTACCTGATGAGGGCAAATGCATTATTCAGACTATGGAGTTAAGAATCCCTATTGTTGAATACGAGGCCAGTTATGCTCTTAAATACAAAGCTGATATAATAAAAAATCCACAGATTCCTCTGCAATTTTATACATATCAATGTGTACAGAAGCCCGCATCTGGTACATATTATGAGTTTGATGCCACAAATTCATTCTCCAGTATTCAATTTGACATGCCTGATTTTGTAGTGGTACTGTTTCAGACTGGAAGACACAACAATCAGGAAAAAAATTCAAGCAAATTTGATAACTGCAACATCAAGAACATATATCTTAAAAATGGCAGAAATGAGGTCTTTCCTAGAGAAAATTATAATTTAGACATGTCCAAGGATGATTTCCTCAAATTATATGAGGCCTTTTCGGCTTTCAAGAGGGTCACTACTGGCAACACTGACATGTATTACACACCAGATGAATTCAAAGCACAGAGACCCATGTTTGTAATCAACACTTCAAAAAGAAAACAAGTTGTGGTGAATGACAGGACAAATATTAAAATTATCTGTGAATTCCATGAGGCTTTACCTGATGACACCATATGTAGTGTTATTCTCATAGGAGAAAAATCATATGTTTATGATGTGAGAAATGAGAGAGTCACGGAGCAATTCTAGAGGGTCTCTGCATATTACATTGTTTTAATATTGGATTGAAGCTGGGGTCCAATTAAACTTAAATTGGAAGTAAATATGTGTGTGTATGGATGGGTGTGTGTGTGTATTGGCTTAATTTCTGGTGTGGCCAATTTTTGACAAGTTTATGGACAACAATCTCACAGAAGTGCCTTTTGTAAGTATGAGCAAATCAATCTGAGGGGGCTCTTCCTTTCTGAGAGGGCATTTTTACAAAAATCTTGGATTAGAGGGGGTTCCACACTAGAGCAAAAAGCTCATATGGGCATGTTGAGCTAGGTTTAAGTGTAAACAAATCTGCTGGAGGAGGGCTCTTCCTTTCTGAAAAATTCCTGAGGGCATTTTTACAAAAATCTTGGATTAGAGGGGGTTCCACACTAGAGCAAAAAGCTCATATGGGCATGTTGAGCTAGGTTTAAGTGTAAACAAATCTGCTGGAGGAGGGCTCTTCCTTTCTACACTTGTAAGTGGTCCTTATCCTATCATAAATACCACTACTCACTTTCGGTTTCGGTTTCTTTGGAACGAATGCCACTATTCCTGTTCGACTTGAGGACCCTAATTTCCCACTCTGTAATACATCATTGACCCATTGCGTGAAAACATCCCCAAGGAGATTCCAAAAGGTTTGATAAAAGTCTGAGGGCAGGCCATCCTCTGCCGTTGATTTATTTCTGGCCGCTTTGAAAACTGCATTTCTTACTTCGGTGTTCGTAAAGGGTTTAGTAATTTTCTTTCGTTCTTCTTCAGTTAGTCTTTCTGTTACGTGTTTCATAAAGTTCCAATCGGATTTTAAGGGATTATTAGCTTGACCCATTTTTTATAATATTGTGAAAATGTACTCTGAATTAGTCTAGGATTAGTTGAAACCCTCCTGTGTCATCTGTTATCTCTGTTATTATGTGACTTTTAACTTGTCTATGCTCTTGTAAAATATGATATAAATTTGCCTCTTCATCATTGTCCAAGGGTAACTTTATGCTTTTAATTTTTACCATGATATTCGGTTTTTTAAGTGTATAGAGAGTAATTTTGATTTCATCTCGTTCATGTAAGGCAAATTTACATTTCCTTGTAATGCTAGACTTTGTAAATCGTGTAACATGGCATAGTAAAAATTATACATGTTGTTAATTTTGAATTTGAATTTGAAGTTAAAATTTTGGGTGCGTGAGCACTAAGGCTATTTTGCACCCGTCACATTATACGGAGTCCAGCCCCTTATCGTTACACATAACAACTCTAACGTTGCATAACTAAAAGCATAAAATATTAAAATCTTCTGACTTTCGTTAAAAGCTGAGGCTGTAAAGCAGCACTCAACACAAGTAAGGACAAAACACAGGACAACACAAACAAAATTATACTGGCCATGGGGCCAGTCGCCAGAGCCTCGTTAGTCTGCAGTCCAGGGTGTACTACGTGGAAGTGAGGTTGACTATTGGGTGCACTACGTGGAAGCAGAACCCCTTACACCCCACATGTTGTTAAGATCTCTACTTTTTTCTATACTATACATTTTACTAATATAACGAAATTTTGGTTTTACAATGAATTCCCACCATTCTGTTAGGGTGTTCATGGGTGATCTACGCCTAACTAGCTCTAGCCAAGTATCTTTTATTAGCTGTTCATAATTTTTATCCGCCAATACTGGACAATTTAGCATCCAGTATCCTCTTTCCATACATGATTTGTTTTGTTCCAATTTTATTTTTAGAATTAAGGCACTATGATCACTGAAGCACACGGAAAACACACACTATGTAAATGTTCTTTATAACCCTTCGCTATATAAAATCGGTCAATGCGTGAAGAACTTTGAGCTGTAAAATGTGTAAATCTTAGTTGGTCTCCTTGTTTACAACTCCATACATCTTGTAATTGCAATCCTTTTGTGAATTCAAATAGCGCCAGAGAAAAATTATAACCAGGTTGTTTATCTTGCCTATTTAGGACGGAATTGAAGTCACCTGCCACTAACGCATTTAATGTATGCGATGTTAATTCTGGACTTAGGATTGTAGAGAAAAAATGTTCTCCTTCATGCTTATTGTGACTTCCTGAGGGCGCGTATACATTGCATAAAAACAAAGAACCGAATTCCGCACTTGTTAGAGTAGTTGTATTTACAATATTATAAACTCGATAAATGATGAGCCCCTCTCAAGCAGATTTGTCACACTTAAAACTAGCTCAACATGAGCATATGAGCTTTTTGCTCAAGTGTGGAACCCTGTCTAGTCCAAGATTTTTGTAAAAATGCCCTCGGGAATTTCCTGTGAAATGATGAGCCCCCTCAGATTGATTTGGCTACACTTACAAAAGGCACTTCTGTGAGATTGTTGTCCATAAATTTGTTAAAAATATGCCCCTCTTGATATTTTTTTTGGATACACCTGAAATTAAGCCAAAAACCCACACCCACACACACACACACCCACACCCACCCACATACACCCACACCCACCCACATACACCCACACATATTTACTTCCGGTCCACTTCCGGTCCACTTCCGGTCCACTTCCGGTTTGCCTACTTCCGGTACACTTGTGGCCAAGTTGTGGCCTATTTCTGGTTTATTTATATTGCATCATGCTGTGCAACAAATTATTATCCAATATAGAGTTTTGATTTGAACCCCAAGAAATTTTATATAAATACCAAAGCCAAAAATATTAACACACACACACACACACCCATACACACACACACACACACACACACACACACACACACACACAAATCACACTGCTGAACCCAACTGATATTTTTTATTAAGCATAGAGTTTTGATTTGAACCCCAAGAAATTTTATATAAATACCAAAGCCAAAAATATTAACACACATACACATATACACACATACATATATACACAAAATTTACAAAGCACACTGCTGAACCCAACTGATATTTTTTATTAAGCATAGAATTTTGATTTGGACCCCAGGAAATTTTATATAATAAACAACAAAAATGCCAAATCAAAAATATTGTAATCAATGCAATAGGAATATATCCAGCCCCAATTGGGTTAAGCACCAAAAGAATTGTAGTCTAGATAAAAGCAGAATACTCACAAAAATATGCCCTAAATGCCATAGAGAATATAGCATGCAATACTTCACATATAAACATATAGATACTTCTTCTGCACAGTTATCAACATTTCCTAACAAAATTGATTGGAAATATTTGTGTGATTGCCCTGTATAATTTAGATTGCAAGGCCAAATTTTACAATTTCCTAGATCAGGAACTTGACCCTGTGCACCAGAAACAGGCCATAAGATGTTTATCTACAAATTATGCAAATATAATACATTTTACAATTTGGATAATAGAAGATGATGAAAAATATAATATTGTTCCCCTATTACCCAGGCTGTGCTCAAATATTCAATATGAATACCTGATGATGTGCATGTATTTCCAGGATGACAATAAAACAATTACAGATGTGAGCAGGTGCGGGCAGCCCACTGTGCCCAATATTGAATCTGCAAAAATTTGTTGCACTGATGTGAAGAACCTATTGAAAATTAAACTTGTTAGAATTGACAATGTTCGTATCACCGATAAGAATAATTAATATAAGATTACAGATATGTTTTCAGGTTTATTTTCATGTTTAGATTATGAAGTTGTTAGAGCATATAATCACATAACATGTGGCAGATGTTATTACAGTGATGGCCCATATGTTGCAGAGTATCGGTACAGGAACAAGATTGAAGTGTTTGTAACAGAGGAGCCTGAAAAGTACAGACACATAAAATCCATAAAACATCTCATACATCCAAATTGTTGCAGGTTGTCATATCTTATAGAGGTTTGTTCTGAGTACAATTATATCTTATCAATTATGAACAGCTCTGCTGCATGTTGTGATGATGAATATCTAGTCCCTAAACCTAACAGAGCTGTGCAGTGATGTTGTTATTGGGAACAGGATTCAAATCCTACACAGATTTATGGATAGGAGTGAAGAATTAATTTTTGCCATGAAATTATATCTAGATACTCAATATCCCTGTGCAATAATGCTGTTATTGGCAACAGGATTCAAATCCTACACAGATACAGATTCTTGCTGAGCTTAATAGGTGATTGTCATGGAAGATACTCAATATTTCTGCTGTTATTAGGTACAAAATTCAATTACACAGACACAGATATAATATCTAGATAAATAATAATGCATACAGAACTGTGGTTTCTATAAATCTATACTCAATATCCCTATACCTGACAGCTGTGCGGTGATGCTGTTATTGGGAACAAGATTCAAATCCCACACAGAAACAGATTTTTGCTGGGCTTAGAACTATTATGGATAGGTGATTGCAATGAAATAATATCCCTATACCTGACAGAGCTGTGCAGTGATGCTGTTATTGGGAACAATTGTAATAGAGCTGTAGTTTCCATAAATCTATACTCAATATCCCTATACCTGACAGAGCTGTGCAGTGATGCTGTTATTGGAACAGGATTCAAATATACAGATTCTTGCTAAACTTAGAACTATGCCATGAACAAAACTGTGCGGTGTTATAATTATTGGGAACAAGCTTCAAATCCCCGCACAAATACAGATTCTTGCTGAGCTTAGAGTGAAGATACCAGTGATATAATTATTGGGAACAGGATTCAAATCATGGATAGGTGATTACCATGAAGATACTCAATATTTTTGTTATTAGGTACAAGATTCAATTATACAGATACAAAAATATTTATTAACAGAGCTGTGCGGTGATGTTGTTATTGGGAACAGGATTCAAATCCTACACAGATACAGAGCCTTGGAATTATTATGGATAGGTGATTGCCATGAAGATAGATACTCAATATCCCTTTACATGACAGAGCTGTGCAATAATGTTATTATTGGGAATTGGAACTTAGGTACAAGATTTAATTACACAGATACAGACACGGAAATAATATCTAGATAATAATTTTTAACAGAGCTGTAGTTTCCATAAATTTATACTCAATATCCTATACCGTGCAGTGATGCTGTTATTGGGAACAAGCTTCAAATCTCACACAGATATAGAGCTTTGGAATTATTATAGATAAGTGATTGCCATGAAGATAGATATTCAATATCCTATTAGACACAAACACAGTATCAATAAATTTATAATATCTTTATATTTAATAGAACTGTGCTGTGATGCTGTTATTGGGAACAGGATTCAAATCATGGATAGGTGATTGCCATGAGGATGGATATTAGACACAGACACAGAAATAATATTTTTCAATAAATTTATAATATCCCTATACCTGACAAAACTATGCAGTGATGCTGTTATTGGGAACAGGATTCAAATCATGGATAGGTGATTGTCATGAGGATAGATATTAGACACAGACACAGAAATAATATTTTCCATAAATCTATACTCAATATTCTTATACCTGACAGAGCTGTGCGGTGATGTTGTTATTGGGAACAGGATTCAAATCATGGATAGGTGATTGTCATGAAGATAGATATTAGATACAGACACAGAAATAATATTTTCCATCAATCTATACTCAATATCCTTATACCTGACAGAGCTGTGCGGTGATGTTGTTATTGGGAACAGGATTCAAATCATGGATAGGTGATTGTCATGAGGATAGATATTAGATACAGACACAGAAATAATATTTTCCATCAATCTATACTCAATATCCTTATACCTGACAGAACTGTGTGGTTAATATTATTAGGAACAAGCTTTAAATCTTACACAGATATAGAGCGGAATTATTATGGATAGGTGATTGCCATGAGGATAGATACTCAATATCTCTGCTGTTATTGGACACAAACACAGAGATCATAAGATCATAATTGTTCTTGACTACACAAATTAACACATTCACATTTCCAAAATCACTTCCATCATCCAGCAACATTCAACTCAGCTCAACAAAGATTTATTGGATTTGCAGCATTACAGGTGGCTGTTTATGCACATTTTTAATATAAATGTTACACACAAAGTTCATAAAATACAAATACAATTTTATATAACTACATTAACTCATTCAGTAACAGAAATATATTTTAATTTTATATCAGCTTTTCTCAAAAAAGCAAGTATAATATATCTAATTCTAACATCTGGAGCATACAACATTGAAGTTATATTAATGGGAAAAAGGAACATTAATTTTTGACAAAGTTTTGTATAAGGTCTTTCTTTTATCTGAGTGAATTGGACATTCCAAAATAATATGATGAGCACCACCCCTTAAATCACCACAGTCACAATTCGGAGATTTTAAAATGTGTATTTTAAATAAATGATGATATGTTCTCGCGTGACCACTTTTTAGTATATTTATTAAAACAGTTGCATTTGTAATATCTTTCACCTATCAACCCACAATCAAATGTTTTAATGTTAGTCCATAGCCATAACAGACTACCCAAAAGAACAAAACAAATTATGTCATCATAGACATTTAACATATTAAACACTTAAAATGATACAATAAGTGGGTGCGTATCAACTTTGCTCTATTGCAGATACACACCTCCAACATATAATCCACCAATCTGGCAGACAAAAAAAATCCCCGAAACCAACTATTCGGAGAAAACCTATGGTGGGGGTACATCAGATGTTTAGTTACAACTAATGGGTACAATGAGAAAAACGTTTGAGAACCGCAGCTCTAGAAGGAACTCTAAGCAGATTTTTCCCCCAAAATTCGGAATATCATGGTAGTTTTCCGAAAGGGGAGGCAAATTTGAGAGTGTAAATGGTGACTTTTACTTAAGCACCCAAATATCAACCTCTCTTCCACCACTTAGTACACCATGGACTGCATTTTGCAGGCTAGCGAGTCCTTCGTGTCTGGACTCAAGCCAGTGTAAACCTTTATAGGGCACGTGTTGTGTGCTGTCTATGTGTGTTTGTGATTGTCCCTTCATACATTTCATCTGATCGCCATTCATCCTCATCTTCGCGATTAGCCAAGAGGCAGAAAATCAATCAATCAAGGAATTTCGAAACTGTTTCGCGTGCCTCGGCCAAATGTCCTGCCGAGCCTTACGCTTCCAAAATTTGTCCTCACTTATTTATATTGGTGTTGATAATTGTTTTTCATTGCAATCACATTGCTGCATGATAACGTTGGGTCGCACACGGCAAAATGAACCAACGAGACACTATGTTTATTGGTTTGGGAAGTTGAGCCTTAAATTGGTTGTCCAGGAAGCTCTTCATCGTCCAGATTTAAACTCCCTCCTAGAATGGCTGAAAACAAATCTTGCAGGTGAAATATGATACATCTTCACCCAAGGCCGAAAATATCATTACCATCGCCTCACTGTCATTTTTCTTCAGTTGACATGCAAAAAGCATGCAGTTCCTGACGTGCTGCTGCTCGAACGACATCGTACCCACTACCTATTCTTGATGTTACGTCTGGTAGTCGGTGAATTTATTTAGAGGTCTAAAATTATTTTCAGGAGAGAGATCACGAGAGCCCTGCAAGTGAATGCTGTGGAGGCATGGCTCCCCTGTTGCATCGTCTTTGTCTTTCTTGCCTTTCTGGAGTTCGTTCTTCTCCTCTTCCTATTACGAATGGCGGAGGACAGAGGAGAAGATTAAATACAACCCCGAAGACATTTATGATTGTCATATTCTAGCCCATGACGCTGATTCCTGCTTTTCAGGAGAGAGATGCCGCCAGCCATGCAAATGAAGGCCGTGGAGGTATCTCCTCTGTTGCATCGTCTTCGTCTTTCTTGCCCTTCTAAAGTTCGCCCTTCACCTCTTCCTCGCAAGAAAGACAGAGGAGAGGATGAAATACAATCCCGAAGACACTTATCCTTAACATATTCTAGCCCATGACACTGGTTCCTGCTTTTCAGGAGAGAGATGCCGCCAGCCCTGCAAGTGAAGGCCGTGGAGGTGTGGCTCCTCTGTTGCATCGTCTTCGTCTTTCTTGCCCTTCTGGAGTTCGCCCTTCTCCTCTTCCTGGCACGAAGGATGGATGAGAGAATGGGAGGTGAATCATGGTCCCAGAGACATAACTTCAAAAATCATTTTATAATGGCAAAGAAGGTGAGATAACCCTTTTCCTTCGTTCTGATTGTAGAATTATTCCGGGGATTTTACCCAAACATACGGTGCAAAATTTTAGATCTTAATAAGGACATGAATTAATTACGATGTGAGAAACTCCCTTATACATTTTACACACTATTTCAACATTTTTCTAGGAAAAATTACGTTGTCTCTCACTTACTGGTGTCTAGGTATAAGATGCGTTAAATACTTTATCTGAATGCGAACACTCTGTAGATATGTGTAAATTAATTGCGGTTTGCATTACATACGATTCCATAGAAGTACTAATGTCCCACACGTAGCCGTGGGGTCTAAGGCGTCATGCTTTGAGGTCCGACTATGGGACGTTTGTAGGTTTGAATCTCCTTGGGGAAGCGTAACAACTTTGGCCTGTGTATGGGACCGGTGGCCACCCACCATCGTGAGGAAATTGGGGAGCAACGAATGAGTAGCGTAACCCGGTCACGGAAACCTACAACAATAATTGGGGGTTTGTCGTGCTAACCACGCGTCACACTGTAAATGGTTGGATGTCTCCGGCAGTCGGCAGGTAGGCCCTGGCCTTCACGGGGTTTTCCGGCACAGGTTATTATTATTTATTATTACTAATTTACAACTGGTTAAATTATGTTAACATTGTACAGTTTGTATGAAAAACGTACATTTTTGGAATACATTGTAATGCCCTGGACATTACACTGTGATTCTTTGTTGTTTGAAATGTTGTGTTTGTTCGCCTTTTAATTTGGCAAATATTTATGACGTCATAGACAACTAGTGTCAGATGGACAGATAAACTACTCTTGATGTACCAGAACCTGGCAACATTGAACAAAGTGAGAGATTTATCAACAAGCTCAAACACGATATCAACGGGGGAATAGTGGCAGAAAATGTCGAAAGTAATTGTAATATGTAGTTTAAAGTTTATTTGATTGCTATTAAATGTGTGTTTTCAAAAACATATGTTACATTAAGGTGAAATAGTAAGTATTGATTTCCACTCCTTGTGATCGCTGGAGTCTTTTGGCACCGATATGAGGAGTGAAGGGAAAAATTCCAGGTTAGACATTCAACATTAAATAATAAAAGCCTTAATCTAGCTAATAATTACTTATTAATAATAAATAAATAGTAACAATTAAATCATAACTATTAAAATTGTACCATATCTAAACTACAACGAGTAGAACCCCACCCATTATTCCCCTGTATATATAATGCCATGGTACTATGTCATATGGAAAGATGTTTCTCAGCTCTCAAATTGATTATCATGTACTTCCATTTGGAATTTTCCAGAACCCAGACCTGTTTGCGATGGTTTCGAGTGAGCCCACTGTCAGAAGGAAAGGCTGGAGAAGATGCTGCTTGTTCTCAAAGTCCAGCAACTGGAACAAACTGGACAAGATTTCTCTGATTGTTTTCCCCATAATATTCGCCTTCTTCGTCGTTGGCTACTGGTACTTCTACGTCTACAAGATGCTAGACACATACGAAGGCTACAAATCAATGGACAAGGGCTGCTTCAATAATGCCACGAAAGATCACTAGATATGTGACTGATAAGATAAGCAAGCAACAAAATGCTTTATATGCAAACATAATTTTCTGGCAGTTTTATTATTATTTGACGTCTTTAAGATGCAGTGTGGCGCATATTGTCTACCAATATCAGTTGGCAACACTGTAGGAACGCAGGGAGAGGTTTCAAGTTACGTCTCGTTTTGCCATTTCAAATTTTTGCCATTTCACTTCAATTTTCTAGTTTTTTAACTTTAATTGCGATGCGACAATAAAAATGGCTAACGAACTCATGTTAGTGATGAGGAAAGTCATAAACATTCATACTGTACTCGGAATTTGAACTAAAGATCTTTCTTCCACGTGCTTATTGTTTTCAAAGAGCACTCACTTAAAATTCCCTGCATCTGCTTCTCCTTATCCATCCAACCCCTTCTGTGTGTGTGTGTGTGTGTGTGTGCGTGTGCTTGTGTGTTTGTGTGCGTGCTTCCATGCATAAACCCAACCAGGGTATAACACCATTAAGCCTTGTTTCCATGATATGAAAAACTCAATATGCTGACCAAGGCAGAAATTTATTTTATTATAAAACATAAACTAAACGTAACGTTTCAACCTTCTAGCAAGGTCTTCTTAAGACTCTGCACCAAGTACAAATGTAACAAGGTACAAAAAAGGACGATATATATACACAAACATTACTCCATTTTTTGTGTATATATATCGTCCTTTTTTGTACCTTGTTACATTTGTACTTGGTGCAGAGTCTGAAGAAGACCTTGCTAGAAGGTTTTAACGTTACGTTTAGTTTATGTTTTATGATAAAATAAATTTCTACCTTGGTCAGCATATTGAGTTTTCCAACCAGGGTGCGAAATTATTTAAGACTTGTGGAGGAGAAAGATCTTAATCTACAAACTCTCCTCCCCACAAACATACATATAAATTATACGATATACATATTTATAATGTTATTAAAAGTAAAAAAATACTAAATTAAATTACTAAAATAAAAATATATTAGTATTATCAATTACCCAAAAACAAATAAATTCGTTACTTTTAAATATATTAGATATTATAAAGTAGCAGACTACGTCCTTTAGTAACTGGTTAAAGATGTTAATAATTTATGAAATAGTTCAAGTGGTTTTATTATGTGTAAGTTTTTATTAAGTTTTTGCTTTGTTAATATATATCAATTAGATTTCATAGTTATTATTATTTTGCATTCTTGATTTACTTTTATTGTGCGTATTGATGTAGATTTGTTAATGATTTCTTGATATAAAAAAAACTTTGAACACTCACAACTACACTAATTTGTGTATGTTTTCGATATTATTTTTAGTAAAGTATATTTGAAATTAAAAGTAATTGCTTATCTTTTGTTTGTTGTAACAAAAACTCCCCCCCCCCCGGAAATTTTTGGTAGGGGGAATTTTTGAGACCAAGATTGTTGTTGGGGGGAAATCCCCCCCTTACTCCCCAAGATTTCGCACCCTGGGCCTAACCAAAAAGTTTTTATCGGAAATCAGACTGTTGAAATGACAAAATTGATGCAAAAGTAGGGCATAATAATTACAATTACTAATTTTTTTAAAGAAAATTAAGTCCAATGAGGGATTTATGACCACCGTAACACCACTTTCCAGTTTATATTTGTTGATTTAGCATCTCCGTTCTACCCATTTAATTGCGAAGGTTAGGACTGATCTACTATAACGCTAGATGAAATTCGTGCTTAATTTTCCAAGTGAAACTTCATATAGGATTCAGGTATTTGCATACGCTGATACAAATAAAAACGTAGGTTTCGTGCTAAATATCACTTCCATGAAATAGCTAAATTATTTCGTCTGCCTTGAAACAACACTGAAATCTATGTATTTTGTTCAATCCCCATGAAAATAGATATTGTTTATTTCAAGTTAGAAAGAGGTTTGTTATTTTTATTGTTAGTAACAGAAATAAAGTTCAGTTAGTTTGTATTCAAACAAATTAACTGAAGTATAAAATGCCTTAGATCGGAAAAAATTAGTGTAAAATACAATAATCAGGTTATGTTTTTATCACATTTTACCATTTAGTACCATCCATAGATTAAATGGTTCAAAAGTTTTCAAAATTCCAAAAATAAGAGTTTTATGTGAGACTTCAAACATAAACTCTCTGACTAAAATTTCCACTGAACTTTTAATCTCTTTCTTGAACGAGGTATGTAAAAGTTAATAACAAATCATAACTATTCGTGTGAGCACACTAACTTCTGTGAAATGTATAAATATAATGATAAACAGTTCAGTTGTGCTGGATATTTACTCACCTGCTAAAGCGAGTTAAAAAGTCTGTCCAAGGATATAATAAGAATTATTATTATAAATTTGTGATAAAATATGTTTATTTTTATTGAATTATAATATTTATTATAGTATAATAATAAATAATCATAACAATGATAACAATAGTCTTTCACAACTTGTCCTTTAGTCTTAGAAACTTATATATATATATATATATATATATATATATATATATATATATATATATATATATATATATATATATATATATATATATATATATATATATATATATATATATATACACCCTGTCCCAGCTACCTGTAGAGCAGGGCCATGTATATCGGCAGAGGAGGAGCAGGAGTGGTGAAAGTGCAGCGTTGCCAACCGTATGGTCCTGACCGTACATGTACGGAAATTTCATGGCACGTGGGGTCCAGACCATAGTCCGTACGCTAAATGCACGGCTTGTCAAAATTTGCTCTTGCAGTTTTATCCCTAATATTTCCCTAAGAAATTCTTAAACCAATCGTACGGACCTGCGTTCGGTATTATCGTCGTCAAAAGTTTGCAACGCTTACAGTAAGAATGAGGAAATCGGGTAACTCCCGTCGACCATTACGCAATCCCGTTTCTCTCACTGTTCATTGGTGGAGCCGTCTCGCGTCACTACTTTCGCAGACACTTGTTCTCGTTAGCCTGGTCTACAGTTAGCTGGTACGGAGTTTAATAGCATTATTATTTTACATAACTTGAAAAATATTTTGTCATTTTTGACAAGTTCAATATAGATTCGTCTTGCTTCCTTTCCACGACCATCTATAAATTGTTTATGAATAGTTCTTTGTCTTTCTGAACTTTTCCACGATGCTCAGATACCAAAGAGAGGCCACTTAATCTGCTCTCCTTCATGGTACCTTTGATCCTTGTTTATGATCACCAAAGGGTAGCCCTACTGTAAGAAAAAAAATTAAAAAATTCAAAATGCCGGAGCATGAATTGTCAAGGTCAGATCCCGATTTCGGAAATGGTTTCCGGACTTTTCAGGATTCCGAAAAGTCGTTAAATTCAAAAGGGTTTTCGTACTTCGTAAATGTCTGAAATTTCTTCAAATTAACAGTTTTTATTCCAGAAGTGCAAAAATAATCACTTGAGAGGGAAATACGTGTGTAGAATTCGACATTTCCACCGCGTAGGGAAATTTCGAAAGTTTTCCGTCCCGGAAATTTCCCAACCTGGGCGGGAAATGGTGAAATTTTTCAGTGTCGCAAGTCGGAATTATAAAATTTTCCTTCCCAATCCCATTCCTACCAAAACGTTTCCTTAGTTAAGGCAGTCTATATGATACTAATGTCTGCCGAAAACGTTTTCTTGTTATCTTGTTGGACAAAGCAGTAAATTGCTGTTACTGACAGCCTGTGATTCACAGAAAACAATATTATCTGTAATAAAATATCGCTTACAAATTAACCATTTCAATTACATGAAGTTTTTCCAGATATCTCATGCGGGCAAGTGCCCCTTCTGAGCCCCCTTGCGGTCGCCCCTAGGCCTTCTCATTGTAACCATATTAAACCATGGGAGCAACACCCCAGCTAACCGCAAGGCTCGACTAAACATCCAATTAGCTAACACTTTCAACTTGAAGCGCTATGTTCAATCACTATGTAACAACATATTAGAATTCTTCATATTCATCATAAATTCTTAAAAGCTTTCTTGACAAAATTGCAAAATAATTTATTTTTACCTCCAAAATGACATACTCTGTTGCCCATATTTATAAACTGCGAAAATTAAGCTCACCTGTCTTCTTTTATCGTTCTACATGTCCACAGCCAATGAATGTAAATTGCATGTATACCTTTTTGTGTCATTCAAAATAATGACCGTAACAATCCTATTTCGATCATCTTGTCGCCCACTTATGTAACTGACATAGTAGGGGAACTTCAGGCAAGTTGGCGATGATAATACCTAGGTATATAATATTTTACTTCTCGATATTGCATGGGAATGAACCTAATTGTCCAGAAACGTAGCTCTACAAGAGTAGAATACATTTGATAATCTTGCCTGCTTCGTCAACTTGCCTCACGCTCCCCTACATATACGCAAAATAGCATTACTCACTAATAAACTGACTTTATCAGGACTGCTACAAAAAGGGTGAACAACTTATGTCCCACTGACATCAATCCTGACGCAAACTATCGTTTGCAGTCATGTTTGTCACTTTGTAAACATTTTGAATTTCAGTGCAAGTCTCTCGAACACAAGTACCATGAAAGCGCATAACGACCCAAGCAACAATATACAAAATAAAGGAGAAAGATGTTCCAAGCTTAGACTAACTAACAAATCAACCACTTGCCCTCCTGTTATAATGTCAACAGCAAGCTCATCTTTCCATTTGTCCACCAGCCCAGACTCCAAGGCTCTTGAGATTATTATATTTATCCGTGGAAGATATATCGAACATTTAGCAACTCCTAAAGCACGTATTGTGTTTCCACTCTTTTCCTTCACTATATGTAACATAGGCCTTCCATCCTTTCCTATAAACTGTGTAGCTATGATATATTCAGACGGTAGCTTCGTCCATAACGCGATTCCATTTCTTTCATACGCGACACGTTTGAATACTTCCTTGTATTTAGTAGCAGGAATGTTGTGAAATCTATGACTTAAGTTCTTCTCGTGTGGGGTATGGGCCATCTCAACTCCATACTTTTAAATGCCCGTACCGTATATTGGATATTCCAACTCTGCTACTTCCCTTACGCTGTTTATATCTGGATAGTACCAAGTCCCTGTGAGGTCTGAGACTAGCAAGCTTTGATACAATGAGCTAATCACTAATGCAAATAAGTAATGAAACATGTATATTGCTTTTGCGATTCTTGATCTGGGAATGTAAATAGCTGCAAACGAGAAAGTCATAAAGATAGGGGATAGAAATACCATTGTAATGTTCTGAGTATCGAATTTGTTCAAGAAGCCTTTCACAAGTGCAAGGCACATGTCCACGTATAGTATCGCTCCTGCAATAAATCCCCACATATATTTGGAGAACGGTAATAGTATGCTTTTCCAGCGTGGAATTTTACTAGATTTTGGGACGATGAAGTGCAGAGTGTCCAAATGCACGGGGATTGTGAAATCCATTACTTGGCCACGTCCAATACCCATGGCAAGGGAGTTGACAGCCATCTCGACTCTGTGCGATTCAAGATCTCCAGAAATTCCCGACCACGATCCATTAGGAAACGTAACTCCATACCCACCTGTGGAATTTATTTCCACCCACCGTGGCGTGAAGTTCATGTATTCAGCAATAGCACTGAACAATACACCGTTCCATCCTTTTATCTCACTATGGTGCTGAATATCTTCAGGGATTTTCACGTGTGGCATTTGACTGAAGCCACTCACACGGACTTCACTACCATCTAAGTTCACAGGAACATCAACTTCTGTAGATCTGCACCTACAAGAGAAGGCATTGTCTACGAGGAATTGAACCTCACACAGTTTATCATTCACAGAAGACTCCTGAAGATTATCTTGCTTTCTGGTTGATTTACTGAGCAATAGTGTAGAGTTCAGCTTACACACGTTCTCTGAATAACTTGCCACAACTTTCAACACCGTGGCATTGCTATTTTCTGAAGCATGAAATACCACGGGAAGTAGTCCTGTTGCACTGTGAATGTTTTTAACAATCTTTTTTGCCAAAGATGTATCATTATCCACAAACATAGCAACGTATCCTTGTGGATGCAAGAATACTTTACCTCTCTCATTGTTATAAACTTTGTTCATAATTATTGTTGAATGTTTGTGCATGCTGTGTAAGAATTTGTTAATGAAAAGTGAATATGTGTCTGCTTGCTCAAGTACAGTTATAACCGAAGCGTCATGAAAGCAGTTGTTGTAAACAATTCTCTCCACGTTTACGTCTTTGAAGATTTTCCCAAACACATCGTGAAGTTTCACGCCAGTCCGTATAAGTAGAACACAAGGAAGCAGCAGTGTTAGCAATATGTTCATTTCATTTTCCACTCTTCACGCAGAATTCTGAGAAAGAAAAGAAAGATTGCGTAAGGCACGTACGTTTGCGCCTACATAGCACATTATCTTAGAAACATACATTACTGCAATCCAAATTTCTAAGTGGAAAATTAATTTCTTGATTCTCTGAAAAACAAAAAGCATGCGTTATTCCATTGTAAGTTAATATTATTGCTGTGCAGTAGCATGTCCGAGGGGAGTAGATTGCTTTCATAAAAAGCAACGAAAAATACATAATAAGATGGCAAAATGTAATATTAATGAAGCCACAAGCCACCCCATACCCTTTGAAATTCCTAGGCTCGTCAGAATTAAACCTCCACACGGACAGCTTACTGATAGATTGATTGATGTTATAGCTTTATTTTACTTCGCTTTTTGTGCCACTTTTGGCTAATTTGCGAAGATGGAGATGAGTGATGATGTGATGAAATTGATGAATGGACACTCACAACCATCCATGCCCAGGCCTGGATTCGAACCCGTTTAGCAATGTGCTAACCACTCCGCCACGGGGGCCGGAAGCTTACTAATAGAAAAGTGCTGATTGATTTTTCAACAATCAACTACAACATGTGGTAGATAATGAGAAATGAAACACTACGAATTTGAATCATTTGTCCTTTCAGACTAAGACAAATTATTCATTATGTTCATTACCTCTATTAACGATAAATACGCTAATAGTTTACACAATTATTAATAGCGGACATACTACTACTTGATGCTATATCTACCATCGATAGTCACTTGAAGGTATCACGAGGGTTGTTCGGAAAGTAAGACCAACTAACTATAAATAGTGGCAACTCTGCCCTCACGTCGCATACTGTACTAGCGAGAATGAGTGTGTTGAACAGCTATGCCTTCCCTAGCCTAGACGTACTGGGAAGGGCAATGCCCACTCTTGATCATACGTGACGTGACGGTAGTGTTCCTACTACTTTCTTTCCAACCCTCATAGTAGTCTCGTAATTTCGTCACAGAGGTTCTGGATTTGACAAGGAGAGGGGGTGTCCAGGATTAGTCATCTGCGAATGCTGAATGAAATATAGGAGGTTCGATGTTGAAAATAAAAATAAAGAGAACATGCATGCATGTTACAACCACTTCATCAAATAGCAATAAACTTTTAGTAAACTTCCATGAAAATATACAAGTAGCGCACTACTTTCGACCGCTGGTGCTTTTTTTATTTCCTATTGCACATTCACCACCATGTCCCATGCCGAAAATATCCTACAAACACAACAAATAAACCTTCTATATCGCATACCTACTTTGTCACACAGCACCAGTAAGGTGAGAAAGCCAGAGGCCATTGACCCTTTCAACAGAGGTGCAGGAAGCTTTTGCAACAGCGGAGGCCGGTTCGTCGATGTGATTGGTTTTCGCTGACACAGCACGTTTCTGTCGTCTGCTCTATTGGTGGAAAGCCGGTATAGTAATACCCTTTGCTCTAAAGTTACACGAATGAACTGCAAAGTAAGCTATCTCTGTATACATATAGCTACCACTGGTGATTAAGAAACAACTACAAATGTATTTGCACAGTTGTAGCTGAAATAACCATCATAATTTTGTAGCCAAGCATCGATTAACAGTTAAGACATAAATGAGAGTGTATATCGCAAATGTGTGACTACAAAAAAACCATTACTTCATTGTATTATAATGTATTGTTTCTGATTTATAGTTGCTTTTATGCAACTTTGGAATACATGACTGATAACAGAATTACAAGTCTTGTATGTTTCTGACATGTATCCAATAAGTACTTTCAAAGGATACACTGTTACTTTAATGGAAGTGTACGTTAATTGCGTCACGCTACTTACACATTCGAAGTGATATAAACAAGGGATATAATGAGATAATGAAGAATAGTTATGCGTTAAGATTGAAATGGCTGTTATCCTGATGTGATCAAATCAATATCATTTGGCCTTTCCATTCTGCATTCCATTCTGATTATGCGTGCTTGAACTTTGGTCGATTGGAGCACGCTCTGTCCTACGTCATACAGCATGAATGAGTGGCGTATTTCAGACTTCATTGTGGGGTTACTTTGTTAAGTGGAACAAATTTGCATGCGACTCTACTAACCTGCACAGCACAAAATTGTAGTTAAGGCTCTTATCTTGGCTACATACTTTTTAAGAGCCACGCTTTTTATTACTTTGGTTGTGAGGTGCTCATCTGAGTCCGAAAGCCCCCACGTCATGTAACGATGAGGCGGAACACGTTTGTTTTGGACAGGCTTTGGGCTGACGCTGGACGCGCGCTGGTTCGAGTCTTCTGGTGGGGATCTTTACAATGTCTCTTGAGATTTCGGTCAGTGTATGGGCCCGTTGGTCACCCACCATCGTGAGGAAATTGGGGAGCTACGAATGCGTAGTGTAACCCGGTAATGGAAACCTACAGCAACGACTGGGGTTCATCGTGCTGACCACACGTCACTCCGTAACTGGTTTGACGATCCCACATCTCTGCTGAGGCATGTGATAGTGAGGCGTGCAGTCGGTAGGTGGCCTTGGCCCTCAAGGGCTTTTACGTCACGGGTTATTTAATGATGACGTCGATAAAGGTATCTTCACAGAAAGAGCAGGAAAGCATTCTATGTAATAACCACCGTTAGAAATTTCCTTTTCCTCACCCCATTTAGATATTTTAGAGCAATGTGGCCTGTCTAATGTAAGTGAAAATTGTATTTATATTGTTATTTAAGTACGATAATAACTAATATATTTATTAAACCCACCGATATTATACATGTAATATTAAAGTATTAATCTACATGTTATGAATTATAAATTAATTAATTTATAAAATGAATTAAATGATAAATTTCAAATACAAAACGTTATATAACATTTTTTCCTTCAGATTTGACTTGCCAACAATACAACTATCGCCTCCCAAAAATCTAATGCAGAACATTATTTATTAATAATTACAAATGACAATGATAATACTATGTTCGAATAATTAACACTTTTCCTCTACCACAGTATAATTTTAAGAAGATACGGAAGAAAGTATTACATTTATAATGTCACGTGTGTGAGGTAAAACTGCAAAACTTTTTGCCGTATGGCAGTATTTCGGGCTAGAGAGAAAAAATATATTAATATTACATTATATTATTTATATTATATGATATGCACTATTTACAAATTGTTGATTGTATTATATTGTTACATAGCATTCATGATCTATACCATTTAAATTCGAAGTGAACAGCAAGTCTAGTTCTGGCTATCCTCTGCGAAGAAAATAAAATTAATACCATGTTGTTGTGTTATGAAGTTTTTCTTTCATAATAAAGAGTCGTACAGCACCAATACGAACCGTATGAGAAAGAATACTGGAAAATATGAATACAACTATATGACATGTCCAAAATTTGGGAGTGGCTTTCATGTTCAAATTTTTTATGTATAACCCTTAAGTGAAAACAAAATCCGTGCAGAAATGTGAGAAGGCGATTTAAAAAAAAAAACTGTCTGAAAAGATGTGAAAAATATGTGGCAATACATGGATAACATTTCCAGCTGTGACAAAAGTACATGATTGTTTTACTTGTAATTGTGACTTTTTAATTAAAGTAAGTCTATGCGCTTGAGTTAAGAAGGTACGCAAATCTAATTTACCCGGCAAATAGCTTGGTTCTATCCGCTACACGGGCACGCGTCTTAGTGGCACAATAACCAAATGAAGCCACTCTGTATGCTAATAAGAAATGTAACTTACAATGACCGAAAATGGTGACGAGAAATGGACTAGAATCGTGACAAAATTACGGATAAATGCTACAAAATAACGTAACTTACGTCTCGTCGTCAGGTTCTAGCATTAGAAAAATGGGAGTTGGGGAGTAATGTACTGTATTGACCAACAAGCATGTAACATGTAACATGTTTGCAAAGCATGTGACATTGCACACGAATTTTCAACATCTTGTGTCACATGCGGATAAATGTAGTAGTAACCACGAAAGGAAACACACCTAAAAATATGTAATTTACATATATATCACGGCGAAAACAAATAACTCATAATTTTTATTCTTTGTCGATAATGAACTTTCACTGAGTATTATCAAGACAAACTTGAAGTCCCTTCCAAGACGTCCTGGGTTCGAATCCCGGCCTGAGTATGGATTTCCTTTGTGGGTGTTTCCTCATCAATTTCATCACATATCATCACTCATCATTATCGTCGCGATTAGCGAAAACTAGAAGACGCTAAATATAAAAAATCAATCTCAAGTCCCTTCACCCTTTGTAAATTTGTTATGGATCTTTCAGACCGAAGCGACACGTGCCACTTGGAACTCAATCTTCATACTACAACCTTGCCTACCGAAGCTGCACATGTCGTTTGTCGCTTACGTGTCACTCGGACTGGGCTGTTTCCTCAACAGTGTCCATCCTGTCGCCTCGGTTTGTTGTTGGCTCTTGCTCAGTGAATTAGTTTGTACAGACTTGGGTTGTCCTTGTCGCTTGTCACTTCGGTTTGAATTCCCCGTGCCACTTGTCGCTTGTCGCGTCGCTCTGAAAACTTTCTTCCACTATAACTCTTACTACGTTAGAATCGTAATAATGTAATACCTTTTACTGCAGGCCAACAGAACTCTCGTAACATGTACAGAGCGTGCCAAAATAGTGTAACACTCTTTAAATGTTATAATAACAGAGAAACTATTAAAGAACTGTGAAATACGACGTGTAAACCACAAAGCTACGGACACTGGAGGGCCTCCCCGGTGGCTCAGTGGTAACGTCGTCGCCTTGTAATCAGTGGTTCGATACCCAGTGGAAGCACATAGTGGTTCGGATCCCACTTTAAACTGTAGGTTCAGTCCCGATTAGCCTTAATGTGCATAAAGTGTAATTAAAACGCCAAATCTCCGAAATCAATCGACTGACAACTGAATCAATCAAACCAACCACAGTTTAAAGTGTGGCCCTAGCTACCATGGCCCTCCACCGGGTATCGAACTAGGAATCCCTTGATTACAAGGCGACAACGTTACCACTATGTCACCGGGGAAGCGTTTATGCTCTTCCGTTTCTAACAGTAAGTGGCCTTCTTTTGCGGGATAATGTTGCCAAACGTATGCTACGTGCACGCATGGTGACTATGATGTTGAACGAGTCCTTCGAAAGTGCGAGCAAATAATATCATTGAGCTATTCAAGCCCTTAGTAGTCCAGGGGCATATGTAATCCAGTGAGTTTTTGAATGAAGGGAATACATGACTACCGCTAATATGTTGCTAGTGTGGTACACAATAACGTACTACCAGGTGTTTTGCCCGCAATTGTGGCAGAAGGTTTGTGTGACGTCATAAATGCAAGATTGCTACCGCTTCATGCACTAACTTAGAAAATCCATCATAACTCCCTTAATAGTGGTTTTGTAAATTTTTTTGTAGATACATGTTTTGTTAAGAATTGAAAAAGAAACAAAATACGTATATTCTTACAGTTTTTTTCATATCTTGCACTATTATGGAGATATATCTAGTGAAACTATTTCGTGCTCTTTTCTGCAAGGATTCTATGCATATTTTACACTTTACTTCACATTCTGACATATAAAGGGGACAAATTACTGCCTGTGATATTTTGTTGATGCCTGTGTGACATCATACAATCAAGATGGCTGCCTCTGCAGACATTAACAAACAAAAACGACCATAACTCCTTAACTCCTTTAGGAGTAATTTTGACCATTTGTAAGTTTGTTGGGTTTTCCACGAAGGGAAGGCATGTGTATGGAGGATGCTTTCATTTGGAGCTATGCAATCATGTATTACTACAGGTGTTTCGCTATATAATGAGTCAGAGACTTCCCAAATCCAAGATGGCCGCCTTGGAGATTCTGCGAATGAAAGACTGTCCATAACCCGATTTAGAGTTCGTTTATCAGATTTTTCCAGAGGCATTTTCTGTTAATAAATAACAAGTGAAAAATATGAATTATTATCATTATCATTATCATTATCATTAAAAAATTACAGTAAAGGAGTAATAACATCGCCTGTGAATTCCGCGTTGTCTTTTGAAATTTAAGCAGCTCACCTGTCATCAAGATTGAGAGTGGTTATAATGATTTGGGAAATATCATGTCATCAATATAGTCACTTTATTCAAATTCCTCGTCACTCTGATCTGAGTCTCTGTCCTGTAAGCCGTTGTTTTCACACTTTTCTTCATCTGCACTACAAAGACATAGTTTAGTACTTAGCAGGAACTGATCTCGGCATATGCATGAACATTTCCTCTTTCCGCAACCACATGTCAACTGTAATATTCTCTGAAGTTCTAGGTAATGTGAATATGACAAGAATGATCTTTTTATCATCCTCATTTTCTTCTTTCTCCATTCAACAGCCTATTGGGCTGGGTAGATTTGGATGTTTCTTTTCTGATTTTATTTCACTCCAATACTTGGAAGTAACTCCTCCTGGTGAAAGGTGGGAGGGTCACTTTGGCGGCAGCGTTCACACTATCTATTAATGGTATCCCAGTTTGTGTTTGTACTTGCAAAGAAGGCAAAGAAGTGGTTGTTGAACGCATTCGATGGCGCAGAAGATGATGTGCTTGAATGTCTTGCAAATCTTGGTTCTCCTAGATTCGATGAACAAGATGACAGAATAAAAGAATGAATTGATTTATTTTACTTCTCGTTTCTGCTACTTTTGGCTAATTTCAAGGCTGAAAATGAATAATAAGATGAAATTGATGAAAGGACAATCACAAACACATATGGGCAGCCCACAACTCAAGTCCCATGGGTCCAGAGCATTGATTCATTGATTGAATTGGTGTTCTATTTAAGTCCACTTTATTCACAGTAAGGCTAATTGGGACTGGACCTACAATTTAAAGTGGCATCTGAACCGCTATATGTGCCTCCACCGGGTAACGAACTCGGGACCCCTTGATTACAAGGCGACGACGATACCACTGTGCCATCGGGAAGGCCCTAGACGTCAGAGCAATGTTAGTATGCAAAATGCAGTCCAGTACTTCGTGGAAGTGAGGTTGATATTTGGGTGTCTCTTACATCCAAAATATGATGACAGGATTTTTAAGATGACAGGAATTTGCATGACACCAAAATCAAATATTTCGGCAAATTACCATGGTATCTGTTCGCGAAAAGGGATGTTCAAGGCTCACGTCTTGCTCCAACCAAAGTTCTTCTCACACTTTTTATCAGAAGGAGTTATTTCCAAGTATTGGAGTCAAATAAAAGCAGAAAAGGATCATCCAAAACTACCCATCTCAATAGGCTGTTGATGGAAAAAGAGAAAATGAGGATGACAAGAAGATCCTTCCTGTCATATTGACACTGCCTAGAGCTCCAGAGAATGTTGAATGAGGAAGTCACAGGCGACGTCATTACTCCTTTAGCATAATACTGTAGTGTCCAAAAAGTAGAAAAACGGAAGGGGGAGACTTGCACGATCACCATAAATAATCATCAAGGATTGTAACTCACCTTACGTGCATAGACAACAGTGTCAAATAGGCCCGTGATTGAAAGGTAAACAAAACACAACATATCAGAACAAGAGTGCCTCATTCTGTATCGAACGCTCATTGTGATCGGAGGACAATCTCTTGGTAAAGTGTTCAATGTACAGTAAGAACATGGCACAAACACGTCAGCGAAGAATCATCGGACGTCTGGAAGCAGGTCAAACACAGACTGAAGTCACGGCAGCGTTGACTGTACCACAGTCATTTCCAGGCTTTGCGGCGGTTCCAAGACACAGTAGATGTTCATGGTAGGCCAGAACAAGGTTGGCAACGCCACAACAGGGCCGATATCTGGCTTTAACTGCATGACGAAACCGGACGATGCCTGCAAGATAACTGTCCTCAAAGCTTGCAGCCACCTCAGGGGTTAGTTTCTCTCGCCAAACTGTGTACCGGAGACTCAGGACAGCTGGTCTCTATGTGTGTCCCGCTTGATCCAGTGCACAGAAGACTCCGCTTACAGTGGAGTCAGCATCATCGAAATTGAACCCTGAACGAACGAAGGAACGTGTTCTTTCACAGATCAGTTCAGATTCAGTTTGTAAAATGATTCCCGTCGCACATTCATCTGGAGAGAACCTCGATCACGATTTAATCGAAGGAATATCGTGGAAAGGGATCAGTTTGGTCGAGATGGAATACTGGTATTGGAAGACATCATGCTCAATGAACGTACAGAGCTGCACGTCTCTGCTGGAGGTACTCTTACTGCCCAGAGGCACAGAAACGAGGTACTCCAACAACATTTGCGACTTTGCAGACTTCAACTTCAAGGATGAAAAGATGATAATACATGTGCGCATCGAACCAAATTGGTGGATGACTTTCTTGAAGGTGAATAAATCCACCGCATGGACTGGCCACGAAGATCCTCAGACATAAATCCTGTAGTGTCTTAAGGAGACGAGTTAGCTCGGGATCCTCCACCAAAGACATTTCCAGAGCTCCACACTCCTGTTCATTTGAAATGGAACCAGCTGCATGTAGAACTCTTGAACCACCTTGTAAATAGCATGCTACGTCGTTGTGTAGCTGTTAAAGGTAACTTCACCCCAATACAAGTGTCTTTTTTCGTCAAGGAAGTATCTTCTGTTTTCTTATGTTTTGCATGTGTGTCTTTGCACTAAAAAACAATTGTTAATTTCATGCATTCTACTCTATTGTACTCCAGATATTATTTTGATTAATTTTCACTATGTTACATGCAGTTCTGACATTTCATTAATAAAACATTTTCTCATACGTTAGTTATGCTTAAGATTATGATTATGATTATGGATACTGCTGTAGTTATAAAAATTATAATAATATTTATCAATTTTTAATTATTAACAGAAAATGCCTCTGGAAAAATCTGATAATCGAACTCTAAATCAGGATATTCACAGCATATCATGTGCAGAACTTCCAAGGCGGTTATCTTGGATTTTGGGCGTCAAGTATGGTTTCTGACACATTGTTATACATGATTGCATGCCTCCAAATGAAAGAATCCTCCATACAAATGTCTTCCCTTCGTGGAAAACCCAACAAACTTACAAATGGTCAAAATTACTCCTAAAGGAGTTAAGGAGATATGGTCGTTTTTGTTTGTTAATGTCTGCAGAGGCAGCCATCTTGGTTGTATGATGTCACACAGGCATCAACAAAATATCACAGGCAGTAATTTGTCCCCTTTATATGTCAGAATGTGAAGTAAAGTGTAAAATATGCATAGAATCCTTACAGAAAAGAGCACGAAATAGTTTCACTAGATATATCTCCGTAACAGTGCGAGATATGAAAAAAACTCTAAGAATAAATTTTGTTCATTTTTAAATTCTAAACAAAACATGTAATTATAAAAAATTGCACGAAACCACTATTAAGGGAGTTATGATGGATTTTCTAAGTTAGTGCATGAAGCGGTAGCCATCTTGGATTTATGACGTCACACAGGCATTCTGGCACAATTGCGGGCAAAACACCTGGTAGTACGTTATTGTGTACCACACTAGCAACATATTAGCGGTAGTCATATATTCCCTTTATTCAAAAACCCACGGACTATAGAAATATTGACATATGCCCCTGGACTATAGAGAGCAAATTCTGTTCCTCTCCCCTTCCGAAGATCTTGCTTCCAGTGTGTCCGTTGCCTTCCCCTGCCGCCGCTGCGAATGTGGCAACCAATTTTTCAAATTCCCCTCCCAAAGGGAACGTGAACTATGGTTGGCGGAGAACAAAGCACGTGTTGTCTCCAGAGCTCCTCTTACTGGGTGTAAGCTCTCACGTGATGACTGCCAAGGTCATCGATGTACCTTCAGTCAAGGTCTTCTAGTAGATGACAAACCGCCGAGTGGCGGGAGCGGTCTCACGATAAACTCTCAGATATAGGAGATGAATTGTTACCACCTTGAATATTTCACGTTAAATAGGCAACGAACAAACCCACTATTTGTTTCAGTACCTCTCTTCAACGGCACCATTAGGAATTTTCAAATAGGTTGTAAGTTTTGTACCTTCAAAATGCCATTGATTGATTGATTATCTCAAATGCAATATAACACCAATTTTCCAAGGCATCTTATTACTACAAGTGCATCAGCTGGAAAGTTATGAATTTATCGCGACTGTCACATGTTCACGTTTTTACCTTGCCTGTAATTTGCGTCATCAATTCTTAATTTACCAAGTACCTTACGTATCGCGATTACGTACTGTATACCAGACGAAGCACGTGGCAAAATGGCATTTCCGGCTACCGTAGAGGTTCGTACGAGTGTTCAGCCTTATCGATACATGCTACGCTCAAAATGCAAGCACTTTTGATTGAAAACTCCATTTGTCGCTATATGCATTAATAACAGAGTTGACCTATGGGACCGGAGTTTTGAATCATCCTGTGTAGTGTGTGTGTAATTTATCAACCCTACTACTACCTCAATAAATCATATGAAATCAGCACCACTGCTATATTCCACTAATTTTCCCGTGAAATTGAAATAAGATACTTTCAAGTGGAACACCCTGTAAATATCGAAGCTGCACACTTGATTTTGAAACCAAAATTCATTGGAACCCGTAGATTTCATACGGAGTCAGTTCAAGTATGCTCTCTGAATACATCTTTAGTTTCTACTTACGGTACTATTGTGCAAAAATAAGACGTTTGTTTAAAAGAAAAGGCAAGACTGGTATCAACATGGCCCTGAATAATAATCAAATAGATAAGAATCGTAACAAAAGGGGCGATACGTGCAATAAAACGTGTGACCTCAATGTCGTTCAGTAGCTGTTAAAATGAGACAGTCATGTGTCACGTTTTAATCTCTAAAATGCTGTCCTTAATCGGGTACGAAATGGAAATACATATAGGCAAATACAAATAACTTCTTGGAAGGATAAATTAAAGGTTGTAGTATATGCTATAATGTTTGGTTTAGGAGTTAAATATCCGCTGACCCGTGTCTGTGTACATACTACCTTTGTCAGAAAAGTTCCAGGACTGTAAAGTAAAGGCAAAGTGCTCCTCTGTGCATAACACCACGCCATGAAGGCGCATAGGGGGTGTGGGGGTAACGCCCCACACTTCCTTGATCCGGTCGTGAGTGGGGATGATGTGATCAGCATCACGCCCCTGACCGCCTTTACCCCCCAGGGTTTCCCCCAGGTACCCATGTTATTCGACGCTGGGTGGGCGCCGGGGCCGCTTCCATCGTTAGAAAAGTTCCCGGATTTGAACCGGCCGGGGATCGAACCCGGGACCTTTAGCATGGTAGTCAGACGCGTTACCGACTGAGCCACCGCGGCCAAGTTCCAGGACTGAGCTCATAAAAAATAATTTATTCACTTACGGACTAATTGTCCTAGGTCTTGTCAAAATAGTCCCCTCGGCTACCTATGCACAGCTGCCACCGTTTCTGTAGGTCATGGAAGCAAGCAGAGAAAGCTTCATCCGGGATGCTTCTCAGCACATCTGTCGCAAAACTGTTTGGATTGCTACAATATATTCATGACACTTCCTTTTGAGCGGTTCTTTCACATGGGGGAAACAAAACAAAATCACACGGCGACAGTTCGGGTGAATATGGGGGATGTGGTAGAGCAGGGATGCGATGCTTGGTCAGATTTTCCTGGACTGATAAAGCAATATGGGGCCTTGCATTGTCGTGCAATAAGAACCACTGCCAAGATGCCGAAAAATCAGGACGGCACTCCAAATTGCTTGACAAAAACGTTTCAGCTCGTCAATATAAAAGTTTTGTTTATCCTTCACGCAGATATTCATGGTGCATAAAACCTTTAGCATAAAATAATGTTATCAAATTTGTCTTTGGATCGTCTTGCACTGAATCTCTGCCCTCCCAAAACCGTTTGTGGCAATCAAAGACACGGCTTCTCGATAATGCCTTGTCACATATACTTGCTGTATCATATTCCATGATTCACTAGAGGTTTTCCTAGCTTAAAAGAGAACTTAACGTTAACTCTCTGAACAGAATTCACGTCCATCACGTCAGTCGAGTAACTTCCAACTAAATGTGCCAAAAAGCCGAACAGTGGGTTGCAAAGCACAGCCCTGCCACCTACTGAGTTTACATGGAAACACTTCCAAGGCCATGTTTATTCAGAACACATATCAGGTAACTGAATAACACCCATTTCTTGTGTTTCAATATCATAGGTAAAGAATAAAAAAATCAGTCCTGGAACTTTTCTGACAAGCATGCAATGTGCGTCTTAAAAGCTTACCTTGGTCCACAATTCCGTGAAATTATATGATTCTACATGAATTGTCAATATTATCAAGGACGTATTTAGGGTGATCCAGGGAGTTCGGACCCTCCGAAAGACTTAGCAAGCACAAAAATTAAATAATGAAAATATACTTGGTTAGCATTTATTGTACAATGGATGATTATAATTTCCTCTGAACTTATTGGAAGGCAAGGATTATGTTGGAATCATACAGCTTTGAAGGACAGTACCAATGAATTATGCTTAAACACTACTATGTATGATATTAAGCCTATGCATAAAATATTAATCAGAAACTTTACTTCTTGTCAACTGGATCTAACATCCTTTTTTCATTATTCAATAAATATTCAATTCTTTTTCTTGACATTCTTTTCTTTGCCAAGGCACTTGTTTTTTTTTTTACAAACCTTGCCGATCTTAACTGTAGGTAAGCTAGATAATGAATACATACCGTATCTATTATTATACTGTCATTTTACCTATTCGTGTAATAATAAAAATATAATATTAATTAATTTATGTATTTTAATTAGTATTTATTAAATTTAATAAAATTATAATATACTTATTTTAATTTAAACAGTATTATTATTATTTCTGAGATGTCTCAGATTCTAAGGCTCGCTTTAGACGAAAGCATTTTCCTTAGCATTTCTCTTAACATTTATGCCATGACCAAAAAGCTACCGTGTAAAGTGAGAGATGTTACATTTCAGGTGCCATGGCATATTTCATGGCATTTCTCAAGGATAGGCTCGGTCCGAAGCATTTTTTGTAGCGCAACTAATCAGAAGCGAGCTCTAGGTCACGAGTGCAGCTGTAATGGCGGCCGCGTGAGATGTAAACAACGTATCATTTCACACTTTTAAAAGACGATAACTATTGAACCGAGAGGAATATCGCTTCGTATTAAATGGTTTTAGGTAGAGAAGAACGGCGCTGATTAAATACATACTTTACAACGTTTACTGTACACGTATGGAAGAATATTTTAGCTTCTTCAATTGTAAACACCATGCACTCACCAAAGACAGTGTAACTCGACGTGCCTTTCGTGCTGTATGTATTGTACATTGTAATTGAAACAGCTAACCGAAATGTTCCATAAAATGCTTTCGTGTAAAGTCGGCTTAATCTCGGTCTGGTTAATCTTTGTGAGTGTCCCATCACCAATTTCATTGTCGCGATTAACTAAAAGTGGGAGAAAAGCGAAGCTAAATTTAAAAAAAATCTAATGAAAGAATACTTTACTCCAGTCTCAAAAGTCTGAAATCAGTCACGATGGAATTCGACTCCCTGACCATGCATTTCTGGAATGAATATTTTAATTTTAATTAAACTAATTTAATTACTGCCCTCAACAGAGTTAAAACCTCCAATTACAGAATCCAGATATACATATAACTTTACATACGAAAAACGAAGCAGAAACAATACAAATAGCATACAAATAACATTCCTAGACCGCTAATATAGCTAAGTAATAATTTAAATAATTTCAAATAATCAGATTAACCAATCACTTGCCTCTATCCATACAAGAACAAAGACAAGTTTTATATTGGGATCATACGGTTCTGAAGGACAGTAGCAAAGACGCATGCTTTCACGCTACTACGATGATAATACGCTGCGAAGACTTGTGCAAAAATTACATGTACTGAATACATACGTAGGGTTAGTTCTTCTAAGAGCGCGCGACCTCTAAGAGTACGCAGCTTGATTTTTGAAAGTTGGCAACATTGAAGGACGCTGCAATTTAGTCATCATAAGGTTCCACAAGTTGATTGTGTACACGTCGTACCTGGTGGATATTGTGCTGTTTGCCGTGAAGTTATCGGTAAGTTTCTGTTTCTTGTCTTTTCACTGTAATATTGAACTCTCACATTTTAAGGGTTATGATCTGGTAATTGTAATAATTTGTTTTAAGTATGGTAATAAGTGTTAGTATACACCACAACGTCGAACATTAGTACGTGAGAACGACCCTCCCCCCTTGCTGCTGCTCCTGGCCGATGAATTATGAACCTTGTCTTGTTCCTTTAAGAGTACGCACTTTTATGGAGAAGTCAGAAAATCAGAAGTTCTCACAGCTTCACCATTGGGGCCTCCCCGATGGCGCAGTGGTAGCGTCATTGCCTTGTAATCAAGGGGTTCCGGGTTCGATACCCGGTGGAGGCACATAGTGGTTCGGATTCCACTATAAACTGTAGGTCCAGTCCCAATTAGCCTTACTGTGCATAAAGTGGACTTAAAACACCAAATCAACCAACCAATCACAGCTTCACCGTACAAAAACTCACTTCTGGCTTGAACTTCCGGGACTTTGTAAAAAAACGAACGATACAGTGACAACTAAACCAGTTCATCCAAGGAAAATTGTGCAACCCCCTGATGATACAACTCCATCAACGTCAGCACAGGAAAGTTTCTTCTGCCCTCGGTGTGATGAACAGTGTGTGGAACCCATAACTGTAAAATTGGGTTCAGTGTGTATGTTATGTTGAATGGTGGCACGGAGCTTACTCCTTTTATGATGGCATGGGTATACTATTTAAATGTGACACCTGTTAATGCGTCCTATAAGAGTGTGCAATTATATATTTTCATAAATGTTTTAAAATAATACAAGTTTATTATGAAGTGGACCTTTGTTCATATGTATCAATATGTCAATGTATCAATATGTGTTTTAGTGCAAACTTTTTGTCATTATAATTGTTTCTTTAGTTTCACTGAGGTTTCAAAGTTTCCCCTATACATATTGTTGAATATACTAGAAGATGAAAAGCCCTTGAATATTTGTTTAATTTTCTTATCTAAAATGTGAACAAATTGCATTAATTTGTGAACGTTGACACTCTTTTATCAGTTTAGATTAGATTAGGATTTTTTTCAGTTGATGATAACATAATTCAAGAGCTACAGGTTTCTCAGATTTTGTCTTAAATCCACTTTTATGCATAGTTGGGACTGAACCTACAAAAAAAGTGGCATCCGAACCAGTATGTGCCTCCAAGTTTTTGGTTTAAGTATCACGTTACGAATCTGACCTGGGCCAGTGCGAAATTGTTATGTAACTAGCGACGTTCAATATATAAGTTTCCCTGTGCTATAAAATATTGTATAAAGCAATGCCATTAAAAAGAAGCACATGGTTGACAAGCGCCATCCTTCGTCTACAAGGAACAACAATCGATTCGTTATCAGACGTGAAGGCGCATGCGCTCAAGGGCGAAAAGTAAATGCTTGTTCGGAAAACGCGGGCTCGCGTCATAAGGAGTTCAGAAGCATGGATGCTAAGGGCGTTCTGCTTATGGACTTTTTGGAGCGAGGAAGAACAATTAATGCTGACCGTTACTGCCAAACATTGGATAAACTGAAAAACACAATTCGACATAAGCGACCAGGTCTCCTGTCAGCTGGCGTCATTCTTCTTGACGATAACGCTCTCCCCCACTCAGCAGTGCAAACACAACACAAAATTGAAGAATTGGGGTGGGAACGGCTGCCCCATCCTCCATACAGCCCCGATTTAGCGCCTAGTGATTTCCATCTTTTTCCGGTGTTAATGTCTGAATTGCAAGGTTACCGTTTCGAAACAGATGAAGAAGTGAAGCGTAATGTGAGAATAGTGCTCAATAGCCAGAGCCCTGATTTTCTTGCAAAGGGTATGGACAAATTGGTGCAACGGTGGGACAAATGCCTGAATCTCTATGGGGATTTTGTGGAGAATTGAGGAAGGATCCTCCTACACATGTATGTATAGTTTTCTAATGTATCTTAAAAATAATTTTTTACAGCATACGGAAACTTATATATTGAACGACCAAGAATATCGTAAAGGATTATGACCATAAAAGGGGTGGGGGGTTGGAATTACGCCATGGGGAGGCACTGTAATACTTTTTAGGGGAATTGTTTAAAGGATAGTAAACACTCGTTTTTTGGACCTTGAGGTGGGTAGGGCTTCAGCCGGAAACTCCTTCATTACGGTTCTACTAACTCCACTAATAATACCAATACTAACAATTATTCATACATTCAAGCAGACTTACAGTTTCAGTGCTGAGACTTGAAGTGGCCCTCAATATTGTCAGTGTTGACCCAGCATCAAAAGGCCATTTTGAATCTACTAGGAAGAAATAGAGCGACGATGGGACTCGATTCACACATCACCCAATGAACAGCCGATTGGAAGGACTTGACCCTCAAAACGTTGACACGGATTTTAATCATAATTCTAACGACGCCATTGCTTTTCGATGTACCACCAAGTATACACTTTGTTAGACTTTTTAATGAAACAAGACCTTTCCTTTAATAGGTCACACTCATAACACACTGGAAAGGAAGAACTGGTTCGATAGATATGTCCATAAAATACGGAAGAAAAATGGCCCAGCTGTATGTGTGGGAACACAAAACATTATTTCAAACAAATGGCCGAGGCGTTCTGACAGTAACAATTTTGTTTCTCACACGTTAAGTGTTTTCGACCACCTGCGTCTTTTCAGGATATATTTTCAAAGGAGCTGCGCTGTCAGACTTACACAATAATGGAGTCACATCATTGACCATACCACTTTATGTACAACATAAATTCTCTTTCGTATTATGTACACGCAATTAAAAATCAATTTTCTTCTTTGTTCTTATTGTTTACAATAAAACAACATAATAAATTCTCCCTTCCACTTTCTTTCAACGTGCACATTTGTTTACAACACCTGTTGAAACACATGCGAACGCCTGAAAACACTTGAGGACCCTCTAACAGTGGCGATGATTGGGTCCCAAAACTGGGAGGGGGGGGGCAAGAACAGTTTACTTACCCCTGGTGCCACTGCCCCCCAAATTGAAAAACTGTAGCACCCCATTGTGATATCTTTTCTACAAGGTGTCCCGTAAATATGGACCAATAGGAGTTTTCGACATGATGGCTCTTCCGCATTACATGCTTATAGTGCGACGTTACCTTAACACACAGTTCCCGCATATTGGACTCTACGACGAGGATCTTTAGAGTGGCCTCCAAGGAACCCAGATCTCACTCCGCTCAATTTGGTTTTGTGGGACTAGCAGAAAGCCATGGTGAACAAGGCTAAAATTCAGAGCAGTCTCTTTCTTAAAGAACTCACTATGCAGGCTCGCCTTGTCAGCAAATTTAAGCAACTATGATCCATAAAGTGTTGCAAAGGGGATCTGTGTATGCGATAGAATGACGAACACATTGAACAAACTCTGTAATTCTACTTGTTTTTCTCCTGGGACACCCTGTATATTATTAATTATTTTCCCACTAAGGCTGAATCACAAAACGCTGCTCCCCTTGCACACAAACACATCCAAAAAACAATTCCTCAACACCCTCCTAAATTTTTTCGCAATTTACTCCCAAAGAAAAATCGATAGGATCAATACCTATAGGTACAGGGACTTAAGAAAAATATTAATGTTGTTCGACATCAGCCTGCAAGTTAACGAGGCAACATTGAAATTATTTCTTTTAATTGGAAATTTGAAAGCAGAGGATTTCATGAGGAACGTTCATGTTTTGACCCGCACCGTGGCGTCAGGCTTTGGGATCGGGCTATGGGACGCTTTTGGTTCCAGTCTCCTAGGGGAAGCTTAACAACTTTTCTCCTGAGATTTCGGAGTAGTGGGATTTGTGATATAACCATTTCGAGAAAGTATGAACCCCCCTCAGGCAGATTTGCCTATACTTAAAACTAGCTCAACATGCCAATATGAGCTTTTTGCTCAAGTGTGGAACTCTGTCTAATCCAAGATTTTTGTAAAAATGCCCTCGGGAATTTTCCGAGAAAGTATGACCCCCTCAGATTGATTTGCCCACACTTATAAAAGGCACTTCTGTGAGATTGTTGTCCATAAATTTGTTAAAAATATGCCCCTCTTGATATTTTTTTTGGCTACACCTAAATCTAGGCCAAGACACACCCACCTACACACACACACACACACACACACACACACACATATTTACTTCCGGTTTAAGTTTAATTGGACCCCAGCCTCAATTTGCATATCTAATATTAAAACAATGTAATATGCAGAGCCCCTCTAGAATTGCTCTGTGACTCTCTTATTTCTTACATCATAAACATAAGATTTTTCACCTATAAGAATAACATTACATATGGTGTCATCAGGTAATGCCTCATGGAATTCACAGATAATTTTAATGTTTGTCCTGTCATTAACCACAACTTGTTTCCTTTTTGAAGTGTTGATGACAAACATGGGCCTCTGTGCTTTGAATTCATCTGGTGTGTAATACATGTCAGTATTGCCAGTAGTGACCCTTTTGAATGCCGAAAATGCCTCATATAATTTGAGGAAATCATCCTTGGACATGTCTAAATTATAATTTTCTCTAGGAAATACCTCATTTCTGCCATTTTTAAGATATATGTTCTTGATGTTGCAGCTATCAAATTTACTTGAATTTTTTTCCTGATTATTGTGTCTTCCAGTCTGAAACAATACCACCACAAAATCCGGCATGTCATATTGTATACTGGAGAATGAATTTGTAGCATCAAACTCATAATAAGTACCAGTTGCGGGCTTCTGTACACATTGATATGTATAAAATTGTAAAGGAATCTGTGGATTTTTTAGAATATCTGCTTTGTATTTAAGAGCATAACTGGCCTCATATTCAACAACCGGGATTCTTAGCTCCATAGTCTGAATAATGCATTTGCCTGCATCTGGTAGGGTATTAGGCAGAGCTTCTCCTGTAGAGTTTAATGTGCTGTACCTCATCAAAGCATTATTATCATTGGCAGCTCTTCTAAATGTGATTCTTAAACCACCCTTCCACATAATATCTTTGTAATCTGAGAAGAATCCTGGCAATAGGCGCATGGGGAACAGCACTGTGTGGTTTTTAGATAATATCTTATCACCAGCCTCAAATCCACCTATTTTGTAGTAAGAAGCCTCGGTTTTGGATAATTTTAGTGTAGCCAAAGCTGTGGAGGTAATGCCGGGATAATCTATTCTGTTTATAACAACACCATGCTTTCTGATCTCAATTTCAGAGAATAGATGTGGCACAAAATTATCAACCAATCTTATATTTGAATTTGCCGGATAATCTGTTCCATCGAGCTTTACAACATCAAATTTGATGTATAGATCTGCTCTGTGGGGGTGTATAAAGCCATCCCCTACATCAAGATCAACCTCAATCTCTGTGTTGGATTGATTTAAATTTGCAAATGTCCTCCTGTTTGGGGGGAATGATTGTAGCTCATAACTCTCAATATTTTCCATTTTTTTCTTGTATGTATTTTTATTTAAATATTAATCTCTATGATTGCAGTTGTTGTGGCTCCAGCAAAATCAACTAATTCTTCTTTTTCATTAGTGACCATCAATTCAATATAATCTATTCTATTATGGCACACAGGAAAATATAATGTTGGTGATGGATTGTAGATGATTGGCTCCATGAATTCAGAATTAGGCTTGAATGTTGCCATGATGCCAGTTTGTTTGTGAGTGCCTATGCCATTTGATTTGGTGATCATACCCTCTGCCACATTACAGTGAATATTCAGAGTCTCTATGGCTAAGAATTTAGGTATATTAATAGCAGTGTGTTTGATGCCCGGTTCAAGTTTTGTGTTGTTCTCAAAGCCTAACAGCTCTCCTATAGTACCCAGATTCACTGTTTCTGTAGCAGATACAATTTCTACTCTGTGAGTGACAGAATTTTGACTTAACACTACACCTCTGGGTAATTGAGCATTTAGAGTGGATAGATTATACTGCCCTGGAGTGATGACAATTTTTTCATCACCAACTGCAATTGTGTTGTTGTGGTGTGTAATATTAGGGATCAAGTACATGCCATAAAATGCTCTGAGAGCTATTGTTTTGGGATACACTATGTCATCATGTAATTCGAGTTTCAATATTGAATTTTGGCTGGTGAGATGGAATACCCCCATGATGTTTTAAATACCACAAGGCTTTTTGAAAATCTTCAATTGATGGTTTATTTATTTGAGACATATATCTAAGAACAGATAAACACAAATGTCCACAATTAACATCTTTGAAGTTTTGAACACGGGTAATATTGTAATAAAAATTAGCTGATTTTAGATATTTTATTAAATTTTCAGGTGGAACACCTCCAAATGAATCAAACACAAATGCCTCATCTTTTAAATATTTAAGATAGCAAATCCAGTGAGTGCCCTGATTTTTGTACTTATCCAAATTAACTCTTTGTTGAGTGGTTGTTCTGGTAAAGAATCAGACATGTACACACCTCTAAAATGTTTGATGCCCAGTGGCTTGATTAAAGCTTCAATATCTTGGTTTGTAAGCGGCTCTTGTTTTTTTAAACTTATTCATGGCTCTCTTAACACCTTTGCCTTGTTTCTCAATGGCCAGGTTATGGCGCCTCTGCTCATCTAATTCTGCCCTATTCTTCTTGGCATCTATTACTGTTTTTGCTATGGCAGCTGATCCCCCGGCCAAGCTCCCAACAGCCCCGAGAGCAGCTAAGATGGCAGGGATAGTAAATATGAATCCCCCCACATGTGATTTTTTTCTTGATTGCTGTAATTTTTTTAATTGGGGGTACTAAGCAACAATTTCATACCATGTCCCTTTGCAAGACAAGAATTTTTTTTCTTGCGCTGTTTTTTGGTCAAAAGACTGTCAATAGGCCCAAGAGATTTGAGACCTGCATAAGGTATTTGATACATAACACCCTTGGCCTTCATTGTAGGTTTATTATATATATATTCACAGCTCCCACCCCAGTTTTTGTTTGGTGTTCATAGCTATGGTGGTTCCCAATGCTGCTATTTTTTCACTTAAAGAAGCATCTTTGCTTACAAATCTACCAAATGCAGCCTCTTCTAATTTCTTGTCTGCAACATGTCTCTTGTCAAGATCAGAATGTGTGTTGTATGCTATGTCATGGTCTCTACAAGCAGCATCTAGGGGATTAACACCAGGATCACCTCTGTTTAATCTATGGTCCAATTTTGTACCGGGACCACAATACTGATAGCCTGGAATATGTAATTCAAATGGCAGCTTGTTTATAATGTCATTAACAAGGCCCCGACCCTCAGCAATATTCCAAATTTTGGGGGGTAGAGTATTAATAATTTTTATAAGATATCCAATCCCCTTAATGTCATTCACTATAAAATTAGACAATTTTGTGCTTATCATGTCCATAATTCCAACCTTTTCATTGTAAAAATTGTGGTTGCCAGCATTTTCCTCCCCAGCTATCACCAATAACCTATCTACAAGTTTCCTGACATCATCAACCCACACAAATTCTTTAGGCAGGGTGTTGTATTGTTTGATTCCACTGCCAGTCTTGATCTGTGACCATATGGGCTTGATTAAATTATTGTATTTTGCTCCACTGCTAGACTTGACTCTTTTTTGTGTGGGATCATTGTTCTGGTATAGAGCATCTGATTTTATTAATATTTCTTTGTAATATTCATAATCTTGATCTGTATAGCTGCCAGGTCTCTTCCTAGTCATCAGTTCCCACAATCCAGGTGTTCCGGGATACTTAACAGAAGCACCTTTTTCTCCAAGACGAGATTCTGAATATACAATCAGATCATCTCCCATAAATGTTACTCTGAAATTGCCAATTCTATGTATGATGCTGCCATCACGCTCTGTGTCAGCATATAAGCCAAAAACCTCATCTTTGTTGTCTTTAGATGTGCTTAAATATTTTTGAGCAAGAAGACCCAATTCAATAGGATCTTGAGTAGCTTCAATTCTTCTAGGAGCAATAGGACTAGGTGTATGAATACTAGAAAGTGGGGTGAATGGATAATCTAATATGTTCCTTGCAGCTACAGGTACAAGCTCTGTGATCAAATTTTGATTTTGCTCTGTAACAGTTTTGATATTTTTACCTAATTCACCAATAGCATCAATTATGGGCTGTTCTGTTTGTTTGTGTTTTTCATAAATTCCTCGGTTCTCTGATTTCCATCCCTTAAATCTTTTTACAAGATAATCTCTTAATTTAAGATCATCAATGATTGGCCTTTTCATGTTTATTTATATATGTTTCAATGTCTAGAAAATTGTTGATTTTATTTCTGTATTTGCCACTATTGGGTGTTCTTGTCATATCAATTGTGACAAACCCATAACTGTCCTGGTTCCAGCACCTGCTGCAAAACTTGGAAAAATCATTGTAGCTCAAGTCCCCACCTACATATTCATCATGTATGTGTTTGAGGTTGGTATGGTCTTGATGAAACACACATATAAAATTGCTGTTGTCTCGGATCAGCTGCTTCGGTATTTTTGAAAAAGTCTGTGCCAGGTAGAAGCAATCAATGTTTTTGTGTCGGCCCTGTGTAAAAAAATTTCTAACCTTGTTTTGATTATCCAGTATAATGTCATCAAACACAACAACAGAATTATCGAGACATTCATGGAGTGGCTTAACATCAGGTTCAAAACTGGCAATATCCAGTCCATCATATAGCTTCATCAGCTGCTGATATTTTAATTGTTCCAAGCTCTTAGAGAAGACATACAAGTGCCTATTTTTTCAGTCTAACCAGTTGGGTGCCAATAAAAAATTATCAATCATTAGTGTAGTTTTACCACAAGCCGATGGCCCAACAATAAGACATCTAATATTATCAGGCAGCAAGTTGCCATTTCTCTTATTCTGCTGTTCAGGTTCTGGCAGCCTTTTTATAACATCCCAGGTGTTCATATTATCACTTTGTTTGCATCGATCCAGCTGTGTTCTGGAAGTCCTAGCCATTTGACAAGTAACTTGTTGCCTTTTCTGCGGATGATTTTTTCTATGAGATATGTGTCAGGCTGTTTAGTTTTGTTGAGCTCTTCTTCATAAAACCTGCCTTTGAGAATTTCTCCTCGGTGGTCTTTTATTATATATGTGTTAAGGGTTCCAGGTTTAACTTGAACCACTGTAAATAATTCAGTGCTCCAGTTTCTTGTAAAGCCTCTTTTGAATAAGTGCTTATATTTGCTGATTCTTACTTGATCACCAATCTTGTATTTGGCTTTTCTTGTTGTTTTCTGATATTTAGGATAATAAACAGTGCTGATCAATTTTTGCTCATCAGATGAAGTTACTTCAGAGGGTTTCATGTTGATTGTGGAATGGACCGAGTTGTTATATTTATGTAGAAGTTCTGGAAGAATATTAATCCATTTATAATTACCTTGAAGTGTTGTTGAATCTCTCTACAATTGAGGCCTTGAGGTCACTGTAACTCGAATAATGTTGTATTGCCTGGCTTTTAATAAATTGTTGAAACACTGAATTATAAAATTCTTTGCCATTATCTGTTTGCAAATAGCGCGGTGATCTTCCACTCTGATTGATGATTGTTCTGATGGCTTCTGTAACACATTTTCCAGTCTTGGATTTGAGTGGCACAGCCCAGGCAAATTTTGAAAATGTGTCTATGATAGTGAGTAGATACTTGTAGCCCTTGTTGATTTTGTCTAAGTTTTTCAGCTGTCCACTTGCCATTTCAATCAAGTCGCTCTGCCATAAATCATCTATGCCCTTTGTGACTAATGGGAGTCTCTTAAAATTATGTCGGGCTTGTCTGTGTAATTCATCAACAATAATTTGTCTAGACATAATATGTAAACAAGAATATTGCAACTATGGGGTGTTCAGCAGCTGATACTACAGGATTTTCTAAATATAATTTGTCCCCTATTTGTATTTTAAATTCCAGAGAGCCATCATCTTCAGCATAGGCTGTTTCCAAAGTATTGGGATCTGTAAAATCCTCCAATTCTACACTGGTGATTTTCACTTTGTTATCAGAATTTGTTATTGATAAGGTAGGGTAGTGGTGTGCCTGTGGTTGTAGCCAATATTTGATCTTGATTGGTCTCAATGTGCCCCCAACAAAAAACTGGTAATAAAATTGTGCAGGGGACAGCATATATATTTTGCCACCTGGTGTAAATGGAGAATCATATTCTTTGTTGGGGATACTGTACAATTCAAGAATTACTGTATGTTTAGGATTCTCGATTATGCCAGTTATTTCTTTTTCTGCTGTGAGCAATCTACTTGTTACAGATTCAAGGTGCTCATTGATGGTCCTAACAACATCATCATGGCCTGGCTTAATCTTTATGTCCACAACAAGTTTCTTGTATTGTTGCACAATCTCTTGTAGCTGGGTGGCAAAAACAGACAAAGCATTTGCTTGATTGGATTCCATGCTTCCTAGCTGTTGCTTGATATTAGCTACAATTTGCTGTAAATTTTCAACAACTGCCAATTTTGAATTTTGAGCAGTAAGATCATGGACTTGTCTTCTGATATCCTCAAACAGGGCATGCAGTTCATTAATATGTTGATTGGTTGGTAGAGTGGCCACTGTCTGAGTGAGTTGTTTGATCTCTGTCTGGATATTCTTGATATCTTCTGATTTCAATATGCGATTCACTGCTCTCTTAATATTTTTAAGTTCCTGTGATGTGGGCAAATTTGATACTGTATTTTGTAAAAATTCAAGTGCCAATTTCACATTGTTTAATTCAGAAGCATCAGCCACATTTTGCATAGCATTTTGGAGCAGGGCTATATCTGCCTGAGTGGGTGTGGATTGTTGTAAAATTTCAAGCTTTGTTTGGATATCATCAATCAAGTGATGAAAATGAGATAGCTCAGATTCAGTGTTGAGGTTTTCAAGCTTTGTGATTTGTTGCTGGACACTGACAAGGGTATCTACAATCCCAGGCAATCGGGATTCTAGTACATTTGCCAAATCACTTTGCACTGCTGCTATTGTACCTTCAAGATGGGTTATGGATCTTTGAATTTTTCCAAAATCTTCATATGTTTCAAGTTGCAGCTTAATATTTGCTACACTCCGAGTTATTGCATTCAAAGCATCAGAAGATGGCAAATTGTTCATAAAATTTTCAAGTGTCTCAATTTTTTCTTTAACCTCGGCTATGGCATTGTTCAGAGGGCCCAGATTAGGTATTTGGAGTGATTGAATCTGTTCTTTTAGAGTGGAAATCACTAGATCAAAATCTTCTTGTGATTTTATGCTTTTAACAATTGTTTGGAGCTGTGCCTGGACATTATTTATTTGCTCTTCCAATTGTTGTTTCAATTGCTCAGAGTTGGTGGCCTGGGTCTTAAATTTGGCTTGAAGAGCTGCTACAGCTTCTTCTAAACTTTGAAAATTATCCAATGTGGCCAAATCAGTATATTTCTGAAGCAATAATTTGAGTTCAGAATCAATTTTAAGAAGAGGGTCCATGCATTGTGATTGCAAATTTGTAATTTCTAATTGAAGACTGGCATTGAGTGTGGTTTGTAAAGCTTGTAAATCACTTCTTAATTTCTTGACTCTGACATCAAGCATCAAAATCTCATCACTGTGATCTTCATGTCTTGTATGGCCAAATATATCATTAGGCATTTTTGTTTTAGTGGTTATTTATTATTGAATATCTAATTCTTAATTCTATAAAAAAGGATATAAGCTTGTCATAGGATCCAGGGACCTCAATATATAAGCAGTCACCAGCAGAAACAGTATAAACAGTGCCAGAAATCATGTTTGAGTGCTTAATTCTGTAAATATTTCTCCCTACTGAAATTTTAACATCACCCTCAGGAGTTGTAATAAATTGCAATTGCCCACCTACAGGTAATTGGTAATGATTTAAATTATTGTTAAACATGTACAATATTTTGCCTGTTTTATCATCAATATCTGTAAGTATGCTGTTCAGATGAATAATTAACAAGCCACTTAGTTTAGATATCATATCAGAAGAGGGTTGTGGTGTTGGCAGGTCCATAATACCTTGTTTTTTGAACCCAAATAAGTTCATAGGCATGTTTATTTATTTCAAATCATGCTCTGTGCTTGGGCATTGATTGCCATTTTTCAAATCACAATGACCCCATGGTAGAGTATGTATGCCACATGATAAAATACATCTCTTATCATCATGTGGGTCCAGAGCCACTTTTCTTACAATATTGCTAGTCAATAAGTGATCCACACTCTGAATTCTGGATTCTGATGTTCTGATTGAGCTACATGATTTGAGGCAATTTTTGTAATCCTCAAATTCAAGCTCTTTGTCAACAGTCACTCTGCCAATGCCCTTGGCCTTTTTGGCAACAGCACCACTACATGTTTCAAAACTGTACATCTTGGCTCTTAACCCAGCAAATGCCACAATAACATCACCAAGTGTCTCATCTTTTAACTTGCCAGGCACCTTTTTGTTGTGGGGTTGAATCTTTGTATGTTCACTGGTATCAAAATATTCAAGCAATTCAGGCCGTGACATATCTTTATAAACATCTTCTGTTTTAATATCAAGAACAAAACTATCCGTGTCCATGTACATCAGTTTTACACGATCCTTATAAAAAGGCTTCAACACATCATAATACAATTTTAACATATGTAATTTGGCCAATTCCAATATCACAGCCCCTACATAAATAGGTTTATCAAACTTAATTTTTGTTTTTTTCATGTTGAAAAGTGCCATATTTTCATCATAAATTCTTCTATAATTGAAATTAGGCTTTGCAACCAATTTTTTGCTCAGGCTGGGGTCAGTAATTATTTTAACATCGGTATGTTTTCTGACATTTTCAATAGTTTTGCCATACACAGAATTGACCATCAATTTAAACAAGGCCTTATCAAATTGGCTCATTGCAGATGTTCGAAGCTCTGTGTTTGTATCAATATATTTTTTCAACCATTTTAGGTGCCTGAACCTCAAAACATTTCCAACTTTGGTCACTTGAACACCATGATGCATCAGGAACTGGAGGTTTTTGTAATATATGACATAACCCTGTTTTGGCTCCAGTGTCATCATCAATTTCTTCTGTTTAGAGCCAGGTGAGCACTGAACCTCAGGAATTGGGGGCAGATCAGAAAATTTGTTGTGTAAATTATCTGGAATTGTCAGGTCAACCTCTAAGAAGAGGCCATAGTCACTGTCATCAAAATTCTTAAGATCTTCAATATTGAAATCTTCAACCCATTCAAGCCCTGCATATGGCAGTTTTTGCATCATAGCATAGCCATAGAGGCTGTTTGCATCCACATACAGTATATAATTTGATGGCCGTGCTGGATCATAATCAGGAATATATTTGTTATTTGCTCTGGCATATCTCTGAGAACATTGCACCATGCCTCCTCTTATACATTGCTCCATAAACAAGTACATATCTTGATCCTGGATCAGATCCAAATGCATTTTAGTGTTTAAAAACATTGAAGACCATGCTAGGCCCGGAGCACTGTAAAAATACATTGGATCCAGCTTATAATTTTGCATAGAAGATTTTCTGAATGCTTGAAGTATATCAGCTAAGAGGGTCACATCAAGTTTTAAATATGCCATGTGATAATCACCAAATGTCCGGCATTTTAAATTGTTCCACATCAATTGGGCATGGTGATAATCATCATCAGTGATTCCAGATCCTCTGATTTTGCTGTAAAACTCTTCTTGTGGTGGCAAAGAACACTCATCAAATTTAGAAAAATCTGTAACATAGTCATATGGATATACACCCTTCCGCCTAATTAATTTCAGGTCCTGATTTGGAAACAAAGCACATGTGATTTTGAATTGATCATCAGATAATTGAGTGGCCAGTGTAGCCAGGCTAGCCGATAAAATTCTGTAAGAATCAAGAAATCTTATGTGAATAGGAACACTATTAACTTTAATTATTTTGCTAATAGCAATATATTTCTCATCATTTTCAGCTAAAATATTTAAATTCTGCTTGTCAAACCCCTCATATCTGATCAGATGATGAAAATCATAATTGGATGCTCCATGGCAAAATATTGGGACAAATTTTGGTCTCTGGATCTTAATATTACAGCTATTACACAGGGCCATTTTGAATTTACCATCTGTATGAGAATGGTGTTTCACCTTGATTTTTGTATCTGAAAATTCAGAATCACATACCGGGCATTTTTCTGCATTGTTGAAATCTTCAATCTGTTTCTCTGTTAAAGGCAACATGGGTTTTGATTTTAATAAGATATTAGATGCTATGTCATGGCACTCATTTTCTATTCTATGTGCAAATTCTTTGATGGCATCTGCTCCCATGTATGAATATTCTTTACTAACAACACCATTCTGTACAATCACATAATAAAAGCTGGAAGGTTCATGTAGCTGGTAAGGTGTAATTGAAGATTCTTCAGGATCTGGATTGCAGAATGCAAGAGGTTTGAGGTTTGATTCAAAATCACAGACAATATATGCTGGGTGTTCCAACAAGGCTTCAAACTTTTTGAATTTTGCATTTTCACTTGGCATTGGCATCACCATATGAACAGGTTTATAGTTGCCACAGTATTTCAGATGCTCAATTAACTTGTTTTTAGCAATTTTTACATTCTGTTCACAAATACCATTCACCATTTTTCTACCATCAAATACACTTAAACATCTTCTACACAACTTGAATATTGTATTGGATTTGTCTAGTTGTGTTCTGACTAAAGCTTCAAGATTATGTATCAGAGTGTAATGGTGTGTATCATCCCCTTCAATTAAAAGCAGATCAATCGGAACAGCAGAATCATCATCAAATGTACTGATTCTGAGAGGTGCTATCAAGCAATTGCCACGGCCAGTGGAACAAATAAATACATTAATAGATAATTGTTTGCCATTTATATGCCTGGCCTTTTTTTCAAATTAATCAATATTCTGAATAGACATTGGATATTCTAAACCCTCCATTGCTTCATCAAAATCATGTTCATGTTGTTTATAATAACTTATTCTCTCTGGATTCCTTGAAACTGGAAACAAAGCAGCTAAAATACACCACAAAAAGCATTTCTCATCATTATTTTTTATATTAACCACGGCTGTTTTGTTTTTAATATTGGCAGGTAATGGCAGATATGTAGATCCTGGTAATGGGCTGAATTCAGAAATATTAACATATAACTTGTGTGGAGATCCGCATAGGCTCCATCCAGACTCTTTTGCTGCAAATTCAGAGTGTTTAATATTTAATTGATCTATCAAACTGCTTATTATTTTGTCTGAATTTGCATTTGAATATACAGGTACAGTTTCTGTTATGTGGGGCTGTGTAAATTTTGTGCCATTTGATTTCTTATATTGTGTAAACAATTTGAGGGACAGCTTATAAGAGCCATTTTGTGCATTTAGAATTGCCTGCACATCAGGATTTATACTGTTCAAAAAATTCTTAATACCACATTTTTGCTCTGATACAAACCGATAATCCCTTAATTGGCCATTAAAACTGCTATGGATGGGTTCATAGCGTGGCTGCTTTGCAGGTCCAGCATTAACAGGTGCTTCATGCTTCCTTTTCAGACCAGATGTAGATGGTTGTGGGGGCAATATTGATGACTGTGTAGAGCAAGTATCTTTATGTTTATATGTGAAATATTCCATGCTATATTTTCTATGGCATTTGGGGCATATTTTTGTGGGAGTTCTGTATTTGTCTGGATTAAAAATCTTTTGGTGCTTGGCCCAATTGGGGCTGGATATATTTTTATTGCATTGATTACAATATTTTTGATTTGGCATTTTTGTTGTTGTTTATTATATACAATTTTTTGGGATTCAAATCAAAATTCTATGCTTAATAAAAAATATCAGTTGGGTTCAGCAGTGTGATTTGTGTGTGTGTGTGTATGTGTATGTGTGTATGTGTGTTAATATTTTTGGCTTTGGTATTTATATAAAATTTCTTGGGGTTCAAATCAAAACTCTATACTTAATAAAAAATATCAGTTGGGTTCAGCAGTGTGATTTGTGTGTGAGTGTGTGTATATGTGTGTGTGTGTGTGTGTGTGTGTGTGTATGTCTATGTGTGTATGTGTGTTAATATTTTTGGCTTTGGTATTTATATAAAATTTCTTGGGGTTCAAATCAAAACTCTATACTTAATAAAAAATATCAGTTGGGTTCAGCAGTGTGATTTGTGTGTGAGTGTGTGTATATGTGTGTGTGTGTGTGTGTGAGTGTGTGTGTATGTGTGTGTTAATATTTTTGGCTTTGGTATTTATATAAAATTTCTTGGGGTTCAAATCAAAACTCTATATTGGATAATAATTTATTGCACAGCATGATGCAATATAAATAAACCAGAAATAGGCCACAACTTGGCCACAAGTGGACCGGAAGTAGGCAAACCGGAAGTGGACCGGAAGTGGACCGGAAGTGGACCGGAAGTAAATATGTGTGGGTGTATGTGTGTGGGTGTGGGTGGGTGTGGGTGTATGTGGGTGGGTGTGGATGTATGTGTATGTATGTGTATATATGCGTGTAGGTGGGTGTGTCTTGGCCTAGATTTAGGTGTAGCCAAAAAAAATATCAAGAGGGGCATATTTTTAACAAATTTATGGACAACAATCTCACAGAAGTGCCTTTTATAAGTGTGGGCAAATCAATCTGAGGGGGGTCATACTTTCTCGGAAAATTCCCGAGGGCATTTTTACAAAAATCTTGGATTAGACAGAGTTCCACACTTGAGCAAAAAGCTCATATTGGCATGTTGAGCTAGTTTTAAGTATAGGCAAATCTGCCTGAGGGGGGTTCATACTTTCTCGAAATGGTTATATCACAAATCCCACTACTTTTCGGCCTGTGTATAGGACTGGTGGCCACCCACCATTATGAGGAAATTGGGGAGCAACGAAAGAGTAGCGTAACCCGGTGATGGAACTCCTACAGCAACCACTGGAGGTTGTCCCATCACCGCCTGGAACTCAAGGCCATTTCGGTCAACAACCTTCTCCTCGTGAAACTGGTTGGATGATTGCCCAGCTCTAAACTCCGTACCAGCTAACTGTAGACCAGGCGAACGAGAACAAGTCTCTGCACAAGTAGTGACGCGAGACGGCTCCACCAATGAACAGGGAGAGAAACGGGATTGTGTAATGGGCGACGGGAGTTACCCGATTTCCTCCTTCACACTGTAAGAGTTGCAAACTTGTGAAAAGGATAATACCGAACGCACATGGCAAACACACCATATTTTTGTCTCCAGGTCCGTTCGATTGGTTTATGAATTTCTTAGGGAAATATTAGGGATAAAACTGGAAGAACAAATTGTGACAAGCCGTGCATTTAGCGTACGGAATAAGGTCTGGACCGTACGGTTGGCAACGCTGCGCTTTCACCATTCGATTTTCCTCCTCCTCCTCCTCTGCCGATATGCGCGGCCCTGCTCTACACTTAGCTGGGACAGGGTATAGTGAGGCTGCCAGCAGGTAGATAGGTTCTGACGCTCAAGGGCTGTTGTGCCACTGATTATTATGCTCATATTTTCTGCCTTATGCGCAGTGTAAAGATTGTTAGCAACAACCATGGACGTCCACAGGATTTTTTCCAGGGAAGGGCAAGGAAGGTATTTTTTCCAGGGGGGCAACATGGCATATTTTCCCCAATAATAGTGTTCATCCTTCAAAAAACATTGCTTAAATTTCATTGGATTGGATTGAATTAAAATTTTTAGGTGCCTCAGCACATCAGGCCATTTTGCATCTTTCATTGATGCAAGATCCCCTTATCTAAAACCCTTACCTTAAGAAGATAAAAATGGGTGTAAAAAGCCCCTCAAGAAAGGTTAAAAATTGCAGGTTGTAAACAGATCTGCATTGGACAAACAAAACACATTAAAAAGGTAAGGAAAGCTTAAATTACCTCAGACACAGTGGAAGAGATCTGCTCTTCTCAAAAACCTAGAAACATTCGTGAAAATACTGACATTGTCACCCAACATGAATGACAAGTCCTTGGGAAGGTTAAAACTCTGTCTGAGGTTCTTAAAATCGGCACATTCAAGAATAACGTGTCGAACACTTTAAAACAACGTCACAACTACGGCACAACGGAAGGCCCAGTTCTTGGAGCAAATGGCGATGCGTTAGACGGGTATGTCCAATTCGGAGCCGCGATAGGGTCACTTCTTCTCGGCGCGAGGGACGAGACGAAGAACTCCAAGCACCAGTGACGGGCTTCATAGTACGGAGCTTGTTCCCTCTTGTCTCGTTCCACTCGACTTACAATGTTTCAAGAATGCAACAACGAAACACATTCTGAAGGTCCCTGGCTGGCACAAGGTGGACGAGAACGTCGCCGTCTGCATGAGCAGACTTAGCGGCAGCATCAGCTGCTTTATTCCCCTTGATGCCCACGTGACTAGGGACCCAACAGAAGTGAACTTCGGCTCTGGCACACAAGGACAATAACCGTCGGAATTGGGTAATCCCAGACGCTGAAGCAGACTGGTGGAATCTGTGCATACAAGGACTTTCTGCAGGGAGTGAATATCAGCGAAGTCCAATGCCTTTAGGACAGCGTACAGTTCTGCCGTGTAGATTGAACAGGTAGGGTGTAGGACGAAACTGTAGCTTTGAGAGTCCACAACAAAGTCACATTCCACTGATTCTGCCGATTTGGACCCCATCCGTGTAAAACACATTAAAATTGGGGTGCTGAGTTCGAAGCTCTAAAATCATCTGATGATATTTCACCATTGGTGTTTCTGCCTTTGACAGGGCAGTAAGAGACTCCCAAGGTGGGAGAGGCGGGAAGAGAGGTGAGACGCCGGGCAGATCACTATCAACACCAAGTGCTGATGGGATCTCGTCTGCATGGTTTAGTGGCATGAGGATGTAGCCGGTACGAAGCCAGCCTTCTCTCGTCGGAGACGGTGTCATAAGACGGATGCGAGGGCATCGAGCAAAAATGGAGGAAGTAATTCAGGATAAGCCGCTGTCTTCGCAGAGACAGCGACGGCTCAGATGACTCGACATATAGGGGCTATCCACCGGAATGAAGTGCCTTCGCGCGAACGCCATACTTGTAGCACAACAACTTCCGGTTTGTAGGCTCACAACAAGCAGCTAAAGGGAGCTGAGATTGTGTCATGTATGAAAGGAACGAATGGGTGTGTACAAGGAGGATGTAAACTACGATCAAGGCTAAATATTCTTTCACAGATCTCACTTCATCCATTTCCTCGAGATCTAGGGCGCCAAAATTATTGCCTTCAAGCTGCCAACCGTGAAAATGAGAAACCCATTAGCAGGAGTAGACTCCGCAGTTATGACGACGGATGTGCAGGAACCCAAAAAGTCGGGACAGATCCAGACTTCGGAAAATCTAAATAATAAAGTTTAAAAGTAGTATATTCCCTACATAATTTATGTTCTAAATGTCCGAAATTTATTGAAATTATCAGTTTTTATTCCAGAAATGCAAAATCATCACCCGAGGGTGAAATTGTGTGTATAATTAACATTTTTTTAGTATCGGGCAATTTTGAATATTTTCCGCCCCTATAATCTTCCAATTTAGTCGGGAAATAACATTATTTTTCCCCCCCGTTTTGAACGTGAGGACTTTAAAAATACCCTGTCCTAATTCCTTCCAAACCAAAAATTTTGCGTCCCACACCCCACTTCATTAAAGGTAGACGAGAAATCATTCAAATCTCGATTTTCGCTCTGTTTTATTGATATGAGCAAAAATATTACTTTTCCTTTCAAAATATGCTCGGTCATAGTAAGTTAGGTTTACACGTTACGTTCTTGAAGAACATGGGAACTGTATTAAATTTTTGTGTATCCAGAAAAAAAAAATTATTTTGTTTAACCAACCAAAATAATAATAATTTTTTTGTGTAAGTGCGGGTACTATTATTAATTTTCGTCTTATGCAATGGAAATCTCTTCAATATTGATAGAGAATAGGTCCTAGATTTGAACACTGGTCAGGCAATGGTGTGTCATTGTGTTTGTCCCATCATTATTTTTTTTCAGTTTATTATTCATCTTCATCGTCATTAGTGTTGCCCACGAGACGAGACTTTGGCCTGTCTCGTCTCGTGGAAATGCTGTGAAATGCTGTCTCGTCTCGAAAATATTCGTTTGTCTCGGGACACATGATCAATCTCGTCTCGTCTCGAATTTTTAAAAGCCTGTCCCGTCTCGTCCCGTGGGCAACACTAATCGTCATGTTTAACACAAATGGCAGAAAATTGACTTAAAATGAAATGAGCGTTTTGTATTTCTGCGTTCAAACGGGAACGAAACAAGTGTGCATTGCCGCATCCCTCTGACTCGCCCTGACTGAAGAAAGAAGGAAAGGGCTCCATTTTCCGCTTTTTATATGTTCGTACATCTCGCACTTTTTTCACTTAAAACATAAATGTATGCATCCAAAGATTTACATGCTTTACGTGCTCTCGCTGTGTAGGAAAAATTACTTTCTATTAAATATGTAGGCTACAAATATCGTCAAATACAACGACGGTCAGCAAATGGGTCTCATCCTGGAATAATGCCGTATTACTTCCTAGTTGCTCATCCAATTGATATGAACAGGTCTCTACTTTGCCCAAATATCTCTTCTTCTCCTCGTCGTCAAGTGCTTTTATATGATCCATTTCATCCGGTATACAAAACAAGAAGAAAGGCCACAAGTACGCGCTTGAATTACCCGGCCGCCGTGAACCGGAAGTTGTTGTGCTACAGTTCCACAATCGAATGTGCCGTTCGATATGTTTTTGTTTACTCGTGGATAGCCCCTATAAACTCGCGACGGAACTGGTACAGAAAGCACCGGTAATACCCGAATACCAGCATGATAGACCTAATCTGTGATGATAGACTGTGTCTAGGATGTGAAGCAGAGAAGGACGGGCGGACGAATACACAACGCATCCATAATCCAGCTTCGACCTGATAAGAGAACGGTACAGTCGAAGCAGTACGTCCGCTTGAATTTGAGTTTATCATGTTCGTGCAATAATTAGCACACATTATTGTGGCTGAAATTAAATTATATGTGTGAAAATTTTGGTTGACTTTCGTTTTCTAGGGGAGCCACGACCCCCTTGCCCCCCTTCCGGACGCTCATGGCAGTAACATGCGACAATAATTGCATTTATTTTATCCTTTGAATACCCGAATGTCCATGTACTTTTCTTACACAACGACATCATAAGATCATAACTTCATCAGATGATTATCGCCTATGATCTTGTTGATCTGAGAGTGGCTGCATGACCTATGTTTGAAGTTATATTGAACTGTAGATATTATAAATGTCAGGGAAGATTGAAAGTGTTTTTCTTTCGTATCTTGAAAATGTCCTGAAAGTCTTAATTCGTTTCTGCAATCATCAATTTACAAGAGTTTCACTATTGTTCTTTGATTGAAAAAAATATTGGTATCAGTATTACAAAGTACAAGGGAAAAACAACTGCGCATTTAACACGAGATAGTGTTATTCTAAGATAAGATTAATAATATTTATTTTCTTGTCGTTAGTTAATGTTGGCAGATAGAAAGAATCCATTATCAAAGTAACATGATTTGAAAATTCTGCTTTCAACGGTAAGTACTTTGAAGTTTGTTATGTTGTAATCTCTTTGCAAAGATATAATTCTCAGAATAAGAAAATTAAGCAACTATATAGTTTTATATTATAATTAGAACTATGTTGCATTCCCTGCAGTTCTTGTTTCTCTACTTCTGCAACCGCGAACATAAATACTGTAATGGCCTACACTGCAATCTCTCTTCAAGGTAATTGTTAAGGGCATGCGATACAGTTCCCACGAGACTCTTCCCAAGCTCTTCCCTCCATGGCACTGTGCCAACTTAGCTCTCTTGGAGCCAGATCTGGCTCTTTCGTTCACTCGTTCGGCTGTGAACTGGGACGCATCCTTATCAGATGGGCTACAAAAAATAATCTTTTTAATTTTTCGATAATGTTAGTGGTTTTGCCGTAATTTAAACAATAATCATCAAAAAATTATTTTTTCTAGTACTTTCTGACGTTTTGGCCTTGTAACTCTTGAACAAATTAAATGACAAAAAATTGCTTCGAATTAAAGTTGTAGCCTAATATATAAACTTTAAAACGATATCAGTTTTAATATATTTTAATGAAAGATGCGACATAAAATGTGTCTGCAAATGGAGGACAGCACCAAAAAAAGTGTGTCTTTAACATTCCGGCGGTTAAGTCCGGAATCATTGACTTTTCAATAAAAGCATGAGACTTGGTAGAATCAATTGTTATACCACTTAAGATATGTTCAGTCGAGTATCCAATCGCCATCTGCGTGCTGATGGCCGCCATCTTGAAAAGAGTCCGCCATATTGGATATTTCTGATTTGATATGTCTCGGGAAAGGTGGCACCTGTAAACTTCAGGATTCTTCAGAAATGCTCCAAATAGTGTAAACTTTCATAATATATCAATAAATCAATTTTTGAAAAATAAAGAGAATAGTTTTGTAGAAAAACTCACTATAATATTTTTATATGAATAACTCCAAGTTAAAAGTCTTAATAATTCTCGAACCATACAATAGTATTGTAAATTTGGTAACGTTACAAAATGTTTGTTAGAAGACTTTAAATTAACTAGACGCTTATAATACTATTTTTTGTATTTACAATTTTACCTTAAATATCTTTTCTTTTTTTAGAGAGAAATTCAATTTATGAACAACCAACAAATAAATTCCAAATTGTGGAGGAAAGTTTGATATTTTCTGTGCGCTTTTTTGGGGGGCTGAATGTTGTAGTTTGTGTTTCTTCAGAATAACAGCTATTTCTTATTCTTAGATATATTTGTATCACTTTTTTAACCTTTTCTCTTTAGTATGTGAAGGAAGTTGATTATTGACATTTTTCAAGTTGCTGTAATTTCAGATGCTCGTTGACAATAGCATATAATCAAAACTTTCATATCGCCGTTTTTTTTTTTTTACTTTACCTCCCAGGTACCTATTTATTTGAATCTGGGTAAATGCCATAGTTGCTTTATGCAGAGACAAGGCCGGACAAAATTCCGATCTTAGTTCACCCACTCGGAATCGAACCCGGTGTTTCCGCGTGGCAGTCAGACGCTCTCCTGACTAGAGGACCGAAACTCCAAGATATAGATAAGATAACTTTCCGGTATATTACGAAGAAACCTGGAAAACAGCAGTCACACAATTATAAATTAGGCCTAATTAATTTTAAATTTATCCTGCAACCACCAATGTTTCAAATCAATAGTCGCCACTGAATAACAGTAAATTTCAAAACAAATTTTCAGGCTTCGTTCATTGGCAAAAACAAGGTGGGAGGGTAAGTTATCTTTTGTATGTAACCTTCATTAGTCAACATCTAAATAGCACTTGGCGAATACATTTGACGGACAAAAGTCCTTTCGAATGCCATTTTTTTTTTATAGAAGTTGAGAAAGGAGGCGGGTAAAATATGTAGGTTATCGTCCCCCTAAGTCACTCCCTCCGTCATTGCCTTAGATTCTAAATAGAGAAAACGAGAGGCTATTATTAATATAATTGAATGTACATTCTAGTCAGGGAATATCCTAATTAAATACAGATGTGAAAATCGATTGAATTATTATTTTGTCATTATTTAACTTTACAGAAAAAAGTGTTCCATATCTTCAACACCAAACATCGTCACCTCTGATAATGATTATCTCAACCTATTGTCAATACCTGGCATGCGGAGACATATCTTTTATCTAGAAACAGGTAGGTAGATTACAAAAAGTGGATGTAAATAGCTTTTAAGAGATTGGATAAAACGTTGTCATAAAAATGTTGTCATGTTGTGATAAAATGAAAGTTAACGGAGTCACACGTGTATACGCGGGTTAAGTGGTAGAGCAGCCACAGGCTGAACTTCGCCCATGAATAAAGAAATTCTAATTCTAATTCTAATTAGCTCATTTATAGTAATTACGCTGGTCGACATTTTGAAAAAAAAAATTAGTTGTTTACAAACTAATAGGTGATTCTGGAAGTATTTTGAATGCTGATCATGTATGGCATCCATTTTTTCCCCATCATTTCAGGATATTTCCCTAGGTCAGGATTTCTCCCCAAGTCACTAAGTTCAATCAACTCACATTAATAACATTGAGTTTTGGGCATTTTGTGAAGGAATTTTTATGAGAGATTTCGAAAGTAAAACTTAAGTCCATTCAACTTTTATTCAATGTGTCATGTGAAGATGGAAGGTGGATTAAATGCTTATAATTGTACATCCATTTGGGGTGTAAGGGGTACCTTCCACGTAGGCGCCCAAAAGTCAACCTCACTTCCACGCAGTACACCCTGGACTGTATTTTGAAGAAGAAAGAGGCTCTGGCGACTGGCCCCATGGCCAGTATAATTTTGTGTGTGTTGTCATGTTTTTTGTCCTTGTGTGTGCTGAGTGCCCGTTTACAGCCTCAGCTTTTAACGGAAGTCAGAATATTTTAAGATTTTAGTTATGCAACGTTGGAGTTGTTATTTGTAATGGTAAGCGGCTGGCCCCCGTATAATGTGACGGGTGCAATATAGCCTAAGTGCTGACGCACCCAAAATTTTAAATTTTAAATTCAAATCAAAAATGAAAATTGTACATCCATTTATGGTTCAATATTGGTGGATTTGTATTGTATAAAATCAATATTTAACCACTATCTAAACAGAGCCATCTGTTTCAGAAATAATTGAAATATACGTTTTATTGTGAAATTAAGGCAGTTAGTATGTTGCTGTTTCCTGAAAAACTAGACGTGACGGTTAAAAATGTATTTCATTTTTGAAATCAGCATGCTGAAATTATTCAGAAATGACAGTCATCTGCGGTACATCCACCCATGTCGACATGTGTAACTATAATTCATGATGAAAAGTGGATCCTATATTAATCTTCAATTAATAACAAAAAGTATTGTCGCTCTCCCTTGAATCCCAATTATATACAGGGTGTCATCGTACAACGACGACAAAATTTCGTAGAGTGTAGAGGACAGTAGAGTGCGGTAAGGAGAATATTCTGATTGAATATTTCATGTATTTCTTCCTATATGCATGTTCTACGAAAGGATATTATTTTTTCAAAATCTAAAGCCACTGTTCGAATATTTTCCAAAGCGACGGTTCTCCGTTACTGAAAGATGAGCTTTTCTGTTAGCTTTGCCCCCTTGTCTATGCTTGCATCCATCCTTCGTGGACTTATGTTGTCTTTTCACGTTTTGCCTGGTTAGTTGACGTAGGACTCTTGTCAGCCGAAACGTTTTGGCATTCCGGACTGTGGGTGTCAGCAACAGATTCATATCCTATAGTAGTGGCGGTTTCCGCATATTCGTACAGAAGCACGTGTACACCCAAATGTGTAATGCAGTTAATTTTGTATTGTACTTATTCATTGAACGCCATCTGCTTCAAAATAATAATAATAATAATATCCAAATTTTCCACGCCACTTCACGTTTTATTAGCTTCCGTGCATCACCAGCGTTCCTGCCTGCAATCGGTCTCTCGCTTCGACTGATACTTGCAATTTTCGAAGTGAGCTATTTCTCTCGTTGTTTTTGTGGGCCAGTAGAATAGATTTATTTCTTTTTGTGCGTTTGCGCTGTACGCACTACCGAGTTTTGAATTTTTCTACAATATTTTGTTACATTTAGTTTTATTTTAAGTTGTCTCTTACTTTGTCCCCTATATACACATTCTTCCTCTCCCCCAACAGATCATTCACTACACTCGTTCTTCTTCCAGTCTTTCTTCCTTCTTCCTCACCTCACTTCTCTTTTCCTTCACTCTCACCAAAAACACTCCCACTTTCTCTAACTTTTCCACACTTGTTGCACTTTGTTCCACAACAAATTTCAGCGCTCCTTCCTTTTCCAAACCCTCCAACCACTTGTCCTGCAGGGCGAGCGTTCCCGGACATGCAAACAGGTGATCCGGCATGTCATTGCCCTTACATATTATAAATTCATGTATCCCTCCCTCTCTTTTCACCGCATTGCCTCTCTCCCCCAATCTCAGCCATACTACTCCCTCCCATGCTTCCTTGCCTCATATAATTTCCTTGTCGCATTCCCGGATGCCACGCCGACACCCCAAAGATCGGGACGGCCAAGGTCCCGCCTCTCCTGTTATGACGTTGTTCTGATCTCGGAGACAAACGCAGGGCTGCAAAGATCGCTCAGCGGGTTGGAAAGGTTTTAGTCGTGACTCAAAGCTAAATGTGTACGAGGCCAAAACGAAAAATATTGTGTTTAAGAATGGGTATGTTTACGGGAAGGGAGAGAAGTGCGCTGGCAACCCTCTGCCGTCATGTAGTGTTGCAACCCCGTTTCATTCGAGAACCTGGTCGTGTCCGAAAGGTCCGACTGCACTTGAAGTGAGCATATCTCGAGAATGGTCTCGCAGTTCAGTCCTGAAGCCTTGTACTGGAAAATAAATCTTTGGAATTACACTTCGACTGCAGCGCCAAATACGATCAGTAGATAAATCTAACAACGCATTGTTTTTTCCCGGGTTCTAAACACTTGTTTTTCACCATAGAAATTACATAGCATTTAAAAATACTCTTATACTTACATTTCCACGCATTAGAAGAACTACAACCAACAGTTGGCTGACTTTAGACTTCCACGATTTCAAACAAATGAGCATCAAGTGCACGAGTCATGTATTCAAGCCTGCAACCTCGCGTTCTCCATGCTGCGTTCTCAATTGCACGTTTACTTGGCGCTTTCGAACTGCACTAGGTCAAGTTACTTCCGACAATTATATTTTCCACATCTCATCCTATTTCAAGCACCCATGGTAATAAAATTTCAACCTGGCGGTTGATTTTTTGCATTGATCTTTATACGGAAGAGCATTGCTTCTAAAGGGGAAGCAAGAGGAAGGAAAAACAAGTCACAGCGAAACAGGGATTGTAAACAACGTCCTGCATTGTAGCAATGAACTGCTTTTTTGCTTAGTATAATGAAAGAAAGGTGTATTTGACAGCTAGTATCGGGTGGGTGGTACACGCAAATGTTGCAAGAATGGAAGTTTGATGTTTCCCAATGAACGGTGGAAAAAGACAAAAGACAAGTTCCTTTTTAGTCTGTTTTCTTAGGGTGGGATGAAAGGCTGCTCATTGACGAAGATATATTACAAGCAATACTACATTATTAAAATATTATTCAATATACTTAATGCTCATGCATTCCCAATAATCTCACAAAAGTTAAGGCATACCTTTGAGGACAAATCAGCGTTGCTAAGTTAACCTCATTATCGTTGTCAATCATCTTAAAATCACTCAGTACGACATCTTGGTTTATCTCTATGTATATGTAGGGAAAAGTTGCCAAATATGGGGAGGTTTTTGTAAAATGGTGATCCTGGAAAAATTAGTACAAGCAAGTCTCTCATATTGGCATGAGTGATAAGTGTATTCCCCGTGGATCTATTGCAGTCATCAAAATCGACAACCATGTAGAATGCATAAAGTGAAAAATAAAAATTTGACAGTACTACTTTTCACCATATTACGAAACCGGGTTCCTAATATGGGGATGTGAGATTGCCTTATCGAATAAGAATACTGCAAAGAGAAAATCTAAGAATTGTAACTGGCATGCTTCATATTACTATTTATTGCATACGCTGCCGTTCGTACGCTATCCTTATATCACCCCATTAAATATCTTAGATTCCCCATTTTGACTCAGAATAACTAATGGACATTGGAAATACAGTGCAACTTGAGCCGTTATTGAATACATATCCGCCGTGAATGGAATCCTGTGCAAATCTCTCCGATATTGTCGTCTTAAAATATTTAAAACGGCAAATGAACATTGCACAGTGGTTCGGATTCATTTTGAACTGTAGGTCCAATTCCAATTAGTCTCTCTGTGCATAACATAGACTTCAGAACTTAGTTCAATAAATCAGTTAAACCCTGTACCCTTGAAACAAAGAGATATAACCCTTTTGTATTTCCTGGGAAATCTAGAAACACAATGCTAATATTCATCTGACGTTTATACGCTAATCTATTTTGCATCAACGAACAAACCGTGTAGCGTCTACAAGACGAAAAAGTGACCAGACGTCCTCTTTTGTCCCGATATGTCCTTTTTAGGTGTCTGTCAGGCGTCCGGGGCAAATTGTTTAGAAATCTGTAAATGTCCTCTCTTTTTGGAAAGCGTATAGCAAAGACCATAGCAAATGTGCTGCCTAGAGAATGCTTCCACAATTAACGATCATCCTTTAAGACATATCACTTGGAGCGCGTTAAGTATTCGAGCAATGTTCACCTAGAATCTGGGAGTTCAACACCATCACTTTCCTGACTGAGTCATTAGTAGGGTGCGGATTTATAGGCACTAAAAACCTCTGAAATAGGCACTTTAATGGCGTAGCAAGAGGTGGGCGAAGTGGGCGACCGCCCGGGGCCACGCTTCCCATGTGATTGATACGAAAAATGTAATAGAAAAAATATTGAAAACACTAATTTTCTGGGCAATGAAATTAAAACATTCTGTTTTTATCTGGCTTTAAATTCTAGTTAAACGTCATAATTTGAATGAATACAGGGGCGTAACATACAGGCAGAACCTAAGGGGGGCAGAAAAAGTGAAAATTATTATCATATTTCTCATATGAAACATCTACGGAAAATTTCACGATAACTTTCTTGGAAATTTTTACCCATTTATTCTTTTTTTTAATAAAACGCACTTCGTATTGTCTTTTCTTCTTTCCCTTGGCCTTGCACTCCCGATTTTAATATGTTCACAATAAAGCACCTCCAACTGCCTCGAAGCAAGTATGAGGCATTTAAATGCTTGCGTTGTCTTCAACTCAAGAAGGCAACGGCTAATTATTATATATATTATAATATAAACAGTCAGTGGCGGAGATTGGCTTCCAAAACCGGTGTGACATGGTGCCAAAAATGGCGGACAAAGACAGTATATTTCCCTTTGTAGATAATGTTTATCATAGTGCGGGGGCAAAATTGGCGAAAAGTGGGGGAGGGGGCAACCGCTCCCCCTCGCAATCGCAGCCTTGTAGCAGTTCTTCCTTCCTTCATACAGCTTCAGATTTCAACTCCCGGGAAAACAGAGGAAGAATTTTTTTAGAGTGGGTGAAATTATTAAATATAATTTTTGTCAGTATTTTTTTTTATTATTATTATTATTAATTAAATATGATAATTTCATGGCGTATCGATGAAGATTTTGTATCGATTCACATTGAGATTTCAAATTTTAAAAAAAAGAATAAGAATAGGGATCTTGCATTCTGATCTCGCCCAGGGCCTCGCGATATGTTGTTACGCCAATGTGTATTACATAATATTGCGGTAACGATTAACAAAACTCTTTTGATCGAAATTCACTTTTGCGGGGAAAAGTTATTCTCACAAATACAGCTTGCGCTAACGACTGTGGGAATTTGAACAAATTATGAAAAAACAATTTACACCATTGTAACGAAAAAAAAATATTTTTAACAATGTTCTAATTGAGACCCTCAAATATGGTAAATACCAGATTTCAGTTAGTACAACATCAACAAAGCCTTAATTTCTTCAATCTAGGGAAAGCCAAAGGCACGTAAATAAAAGCTCAAGTATGCAAAAATTGCAGAATAGCGATTTTTCAACACGATTAAGCAAATAGGCACTAATCCTCAAAATAGGCATTTATGGGTACTATAAAAATGCGTTTTAGGACTAGAAACACCATGAAACGAACTTTAAACATTAAAGTCTATGTTTTACTACAAAGGAATATAAAAGGCAAATAGGCAAAATTTCGCACCCTAGTCATTAGTATTATTCTAACTCGTTGCTTCGCCCTCTGAGACTGCTGGAACGAATGTAGTCTGTGCAGTTCCTATTCGATTGATTGATTTGGTTTTGTGGCGCGGTATGCTAACCACTCCGCCACGGGGTTCGGCCAGTTCCTTTTTGAGTTATACTTACACGATACAGAAACGCGCAGTGAGAATTTTGAATATTAAGTAATATTTACTTTCATGAAATAACGAAGCGAAAGTGTAAATTCAGCAAAAGGATGGAAGAAACGAATATGAAGTAAAGTGTAAGCTGGCTGTTACTTTCTTCTGCTGTTGAAAGAGTGCTAGAAATGTCCGTAGCATTAGAATCATATTTCTCTACCCAATCTAAACTATCTACAATTTTAATTCGGGTTTTGGATATAAGTTAAAGCTAATCTTACTTGTTACATTTGTATTCACTTGTGGGGATATTTCATTCTAATATCCAAGAATTAGAAAAGGAGTAAAAGTATGTGCTTCAAATTGTAGATATTCATTGTCATTTGTTGAATAACAGATTAGGAGATTGCTTTCTTTGCTTAAAGGTAAGAGGAAGTTATTGAAAGAGATCACCTGAAAAGTATCTGTGAGCAAAATATTGGTAAGATTATGACTTTGTCCTCCTTTTTAGCCATGCTCTGTCCTCTTTTTTGAATGTGTGTGTCTGGTCAGCCTACATAGCATCTGCAATTTGCCAAAGAGCAAAGAAAAATAAGCACGAACACAGTGATTAAAGCATTCTCTTTACAAGAAGAAAACCTGCATTAATGACGAGAGGAGCTTCTCTGTGTGAAAATCTCCAGTCGTACGGGCTTTACCTAACTAACTCTCTAGCCTTCTTAAACCCGAAGGTTTATGGCTGCAGCAACACAAGCCTTCCATCTGTCCCTATCCCGGGCAAGATCAATCAAATCTTTTCCAGTCTTACCGAATTCCTTTAGGTCCATATCAACGTTATCCCTCCATCTTCGTCTTGGTCTTCCTACAGGTCTATTTTTACTAAATAATAATAATGCAACATCAATTCAAATTCACTGGGAATTCCGCATACCATTATTTTTCTTACACACACATATATTTCAATAGTATACATCTTCTATCACTGTCTACATAAAAAATATGTTTTCCATTCTACATACAGCAGTACGAAATGACAGAAAATACAGATGATTTTTGCAGTACATACGAGGGTGTAAATTAATTTGGATGACAAGAATTCCCTCAGTGCGAGCTGTAGAAATCTCTGCGTCCGAGCGAAAATAGACTGTGGTGTCTCCCGTGCTTGATACAAATGTTATTCTCCCAGTTTAAAATATTTAAAATTTACGTAGCTACAAACAGCAATTTCCAGATGATGTAAGAAAAAAATAATGGTCTGCGGGGTAAGAGTAGTATAAGCCGGAGACACATTAAACTCGTTTATTTTCAAATAAAAATCATTGCTACTTACCTCATATGCATACCGGAACATTTTTCAAGCTGGGGATCACCTTCTTTTTCCATGAAAAAAGCGTTATTTTTAACATTATAATCATTTATTGGTCGTTGCTAATTCGGCGGGCAAATCTTGACTCACGTCTGTCGTCAGCTGATATGCAGTATCGTCAGCTGATGTGCAGTGTTTCCAAACTTATGAATCGATAACTGCCGCACAAACTATTCACAAAAGGTTTTGGAGCGATTTTACAATACCGGGAATTTCTCCATTTTGTTTGAAATACGGCATACTCACTAAATTAGGGCTTCTAATCACGAATCTGAAGTTAAAATTTGGCGCTCACGTGTCAAACTTGCAAAATAAGAGGGTCAGTCATCGCAACCGACAATGCACAATTGCTCGTTATTTATCGTAAGATTTTCCGTTTCGAATACTTAAAGAACGAAGTATATATATTCCTGATATTACTACGACCCTAAAATTTAACTATGTTTCCTAACCTAACCTAGCCTAACCTAACCACGCGCCAATGGTTCGTGGGGCTAGCGCCAATGGTCCGTGGGGCTAGCCATAATTCAGGAATTTCTATACGTGAGCGCCAAATTTTAAGTGCAGATTCGTGATTAGGAGACCCAAATTAGTAAGTATCCGAAATTTCAAACAAATTGGAGAAATTCCCTGTATTGTTAAATTATACCAAGGTTTTTAAGCAAAAATTGAGGCTAGACTCTACTTTACGTCCTTATCTGCATGGTGATTGCTTCTTTGCGTTCGCGGTGCGCGATCGTGGTGCGGCACCCGGCATCTCTTCGGGTAAGTACCTTTTTCTTTTTACACTTTCTGTTCACGATAGCCCCACTATCCATTCACGGGGTCGAGGACGTAAACTAGAGTCTTACCTTAAATTGGAAAAAAAACAAAAAAAAACGCTCACACGTCATCTTGTAAAATTCCTGCGTGGTTGTTACACTAACACTTATTAACCGAAAAATGATTGTTATTAATCCACAAACCATTCACGGAAGGTTAGGTTAGGTTCAGTTAGGTTAGGCAAACATAAAAAATTAAATTGGGAAAAAAAATCCCGCTCACAAGTTATCTTGTAGAAACTACCGCGTGGTTGCTGCACTGACTTTAGGTTACATAATCGAACGCATGGAACATTTGATTCACGTATCGACGGTAATGGTGGCACGAGCTATAGTACAACGGAGATGCATGAATGACGAAAAATATCTTACTTACAGGCCAAATAAGTTGCACGATTCTAAAAAACAATTTCCCCGGCTTCAGAAAGTCCTCAAGAACGCAATTCCGTAAGTACTTTCTCGTCTTTTCTCCTGTAAATTTTAAGAAATCCGTCTCCGGCTTATACTATCGTTACCTAGGAAGATATGATAGTAATTTCTGTAATGCACAATATCATTTTCTAATTATAACAAATTACATTGTTTGGAGATGTTAAAAATGTTAATTAATTGATGTTTTATTTCTTTTATATTTATTTCATCTGGATAGGAGTTGCATAATAAATACTTGCGCACTTTCGACGTGGCCTTTGGCCACGTCTCGTGCGCTCGCCGACGTGGTTCGCATATTTGAAATTATTTGAACGTAACGTTACGTGTGTACGGGCTCTAATATGGTACGAATAATCAAAATATAACAGTCTGTTTTCTTAATAATAAACTGAATAAGTAAAAAACCGTTTGAAGTTAGATGTTTCATGTAAACGAATTCAATAGCGATACTAAATTAGAAAAGTAATACAAGGGTTGATCAAATGAAAAGGTACAAAACGACACTGTCGGTGTAAATGAATACTTTATTCAAAGTATCCTCCATAGGCCTGAGCACATTGATCCCATTGATGAACGAGCCGAATGATTCCTTTTTCCCAGAATTCCTTTGGCCCTGACGCGACCCAGTCCTTCACAGCGTCCTTGAGTTCATCGTCCGAGGTGAAGCGCTTTCCTTTGAGATGCTTTTTCAGGGGACCAAACACATGGAAGTCACAGGGGGATAAGTCCGGAGTGTAGGGCGGATGGTCTAGCTGCTCCCACTTGAACCTGGCCAGTTCCGTGTGTGTGACCCTGGAGACGTGTGGACGTGCGTTATCATGGAGCAGAACCACACCCTCCGTGAGCAGCCCCGGCACACAGTCTTCCCCGTAAACGTTCACCATCCGGCGATGAATATCGGCCGGTTTAACACCTTCCGCTGTCAGAAAACGGATAACGCCTCGCTGCTCCTCAACAGTCAAATTTGCCAATGTTAACGCCATCCTGTCCGAACACGCACTGCCGCGTCACTAGGACGGCGCTCTGTATCGGAGCCTCTGCTCTCTCCTGCGCATGCGCGTTCCCCTGCATGCTCCGATGCCGCGTGGCGACTCCAATCGCACCCCTACATATCACGCTACGTTCTCCCATCGCGGCATCGGTATTATATAAACGATTCCGTTGTTACGACGTTTCGTACCTTTTCATTTGATCAACCCTTGTATTTACGTCTTTGTCATTTTCACATTTTTAAACGTAATTGAAAAATTATTGTTTTTCCATCATTCCCCTTAAATTCCTACCTTGCCTCTGTAATAAATTCTGACGCTCACATTTTGAAATACAAATCGTCTAGGACTACTCAACTACCGTGGTTTTCGTGATGAAAATAATCTTTCTTTAATTGTACTATCAACGTCCGTTTCCATGGACAACAACAAAGATGGCAAGCTCTAGAGAATTGTTTGTTATTATACCTCTAAACATTTAGTTAAAACAAGCACGATGTAGATAATTTCGCATTGAGTTTACCACTATCTAATTGTGTATCATCTCCTTATGTATAGATGTCACCCTTGAATGGTTGACGAATTTTTTTTAACCAGGAGTTGATTCATTTGTGTGTTTTATTGATCTGTGATAAACATTGTAGCTTGACAATGAAGAATAAACAAACAATGCGAGCAAAAATTGCAGCGTGGAAACGGGTTGCTAAGGACGTGAAAAAAGGGCATTTTCACCCTTAAGAAAGGGCTAATTGAGCAATTTTCGAATTTTCTAGGCATTTTGGGACAATTTCATGGGGGGTCGTAATCGGGAATTTTTGGCCTTTGGGGCTTCCTTCATGGGGAACATTTATGTCAGTAAGTGGTGAGATTGGGGCTAGTGTCGGAATTGAAACGCCCTAATTTCAAATGCTTATATTAAACATAATATACAGGCAAGAACAGTGTGGTAGGTGGTATATGATAGCTTAGCTGTTATCACGGTACTTCAGAGGTGAGGAAGAGCTTCACACAACGACGTAACGAAAGCCCCGGCACTTAGACACAACTTTCCAAAATACCACCTTACTAAAATTTTACTTTCCCCAAAGGCCTTTCGCGTGATCCCCTCCTAGCGATGAAAGCGCTGATTGGAAGGTTACAGAAGAGGAACTTAAAAAATGAGCATTAGCTACTAGGTTATAATCCATAGGCGCCGACTCCATGGGGCTTGGGGGGCTTGGGGGGCTCGAGCCCCCCAATGTTATCTATGTGGGGGCAGAGCCCCCAAATAATTTTGCTTAAGAGAATCTAATGTATTATTTTGTTTCTCTTGTAAAGTTTACTCTGAATTGTGCCACATGAACTTAACTTTAAATACACATTTGAAATGTTCTAAACCATCAACTTTGGGGGCTGAGACCGCTAAACCATCAACTTTGGGGGGCTATGACCAGAGACAGCAAAACACATGACGTATTACTATATACTAAATATTAATTATGAGTATTGTTAACATTTTTACTAAAAAGAGTTTCAAATGAAGATGTGCATGAACTAGGAGAGTGGATGGGACGTTCGGGCTACAAATGACTCTCACATGACATTAAGAACGAGATCGTTGATATATTAGGAAGATCTGTTTTGCGCTCCGTGGTAGCAGATATTAAATGTCGGGAATATTTTGCTATTATGGTTGACGAAACTTGTGACATATCCATCCGTGAACAATTGACATTTTGCATTCGAACTTTAAATGAAAATTTTCATTTAATATTTTTGAGGAATTCATGGGCCTTTACGAGATTCCGAACATTGAGGCCAAAACTTAAAAAAGGGAGGGAGTGAGTCAATCATTAATTTGTTTCAGTGATCAGAGCCCTCCCCAATAATTTTGACAAGTCGGTGCCCCTGTTATGATATGAATGAAAATTAAAAAAAAATATGATAATAAATTCAATTCACTTTTAAAGAGTGCAGTTATATGTGCTAATTACCCATTTATCTCCCTATTAGTATGTAAATTACCATCCGGATAACTTGTAATAAGGAACAGATTTTGCAACAATATGTTCTAAATTCATTATTTAAAAAAAATGTATCTTCTACTTTCAGAACAATAATGGATTCAACTAATACAATCAAGCAGATCCAAGAAGCTACAGATTTAATGTAAGACGCAATTTCCAAAATGGGTGACAAATCCAAGGCGGTTCAGGCATTGCTGGAGGATAGAAGAAAAGGATTCCAAAAGGACTCCAGCCTTCCTCGGTCTCAAAAGGTTAAAAAGGGAATAGACTATGAAGTAAAGACAGCAGCATTGATTGTGATATCTGCTCTCAAGAAGAACGGTATTTCTTACAACTTATCCACTCAAGATACTTCAGCTAAAGCATTTGATGATCTTGTGTTCAAATATACTGGTATTGAAGAGGACCAGTATGTGTGCAGATTTCTTCAAATAAAACACAGAGAACGTGGAACAAAAATCACTTTTAATGAGCTGTTTGCTGCACAAGTGAAGAAGAATGTTTCATCATTCCATCTGATAAAGTATTTCAAAGCGTTTTTGGACATCAGAAAACAGGAGGCTTATAATAACGAGACGTGCGTCGTAGAGAAGTGCATCATATACACTACAGCTGAGTTGGATTTTGATGATCGTGATGCAGAATGCTGCACCAGAACCATGTCATTTGAGAGCAATAGAGTCACATTCAAAGAGTTGCTTGAAAATGATGAATTCCTGTATGTGGGACAAAATTCTTCCATGTACCAGATACAAGTTGATGATTTCATCAGAAGATTGTTAAGCAGGGTTCCTGGTGAGCAGAATGTATCTGAAAAAGAGGTTAATTATTTTTTGGAGCACCTGGTATTTGCTGTGGGCCAACCAACAGTGCAAGAAATGGATGATATTTTGCTGGAGAAATTGATGGAAAGAGGTATTGGTGTCAATTCAAAAGTGTTTAGAGATGCCTTATGCAACCATATCCAATTATGGTATGAAAATACTAAAACTCCAAAACACTTTACAGAAAGTAAAGCTGTGAATTGTGCCTTGGAAGTGTTATCAAATATTTTTCATAATTCTGTAGCACTATCTAATGTTACATTTTCACCAAACAACAAATTAGATACTTTTTTAGATAGCAGTGACAGTATTCTATGGATATCTACAAGTAGCTTAGAACTCTCCTTTAGAAGACTAATGCAACAACGAGTGTCAGTTTCACGTAAGTATGTGTTAAACTTCAAAGATCTGCTTGCAGTGAGGAATATTGTCATCCCTTACTTGCCTTTGCAAAACACAGTTCTTTTTATTGTCATTACGGATGATTGCATAGGTAATTCTAATGACAACAAAGAAGATCTAGCATCTATGGTGGAGAAATTTTTGCCTTGTAATCAAGATGGCGGTAATGTATCAAAATTAGTCATAATTACTAGTTCTATTGACCAAGTTTTAGAAGAAACACTAAAGGAAAATGTAGGTGAATTTTTATGTGAGGAAGTATTTGATTTAAGTAGTCTTTCTGATGAAAGCAGATGTTCATTAATGAAAAAGAATGTCATTTTTCAAGGTTTTCCTATATCTCTGGACAAACTTTGTGACCAAAATTGCTTGCCCTCATTTAACACCAAAGATATAGAAATTTTGTCATCAGAAGAGGAAATAATCATAGACAGTCATGTGACTAAATTGAAAGACAATCTAGAACCTTATATTGCACGCGACTTCTACATTGAAAACATATTATACATGGAATGCCTAATTCATTTGCAGGATGTGTTTGTAGTGAGTCGTCCTGATAGCAGAAATTGTATTGATTCAATAATAATAAGGTCACCAGTTTCATTTACTTATTCTATAACATTAATAGACAACTTGTCTGGAAAGTTTCCTAATGTACTTATATTAGATACAGAAGATGCTAATGAAAAGTACAAGGCATTATGTTCCAGCTTTCCTGAAAGAAATATCCACAGGCTTCAGTTTTTAGTGATCAGACCTTCAGAAGTTGTTCTTGCATGGCTAGGAACTAGAGGTTCTTTTCAACCTCTGCAACCATTTATAAACAAAAGCAACCAACTCAAAGTCCATGATATACAAGGGAATCCAACAACTGTTATAGTTGCAGATCCAGGCATGGGGAAAACAACTCTGCTTTCACATTGGGCCAAGGAAAGGAAAATAGTCTCCCCCAACAAATGGATCATCAGATTAAATCTAAGAGAAGCTGCTAAAGAATTAATAAAGATTAACTTGGACTGTGATTCTACTATATTTTCACTGAAGTTGAGTAATGTCCTGCAGAAAGGAGACTCCCTCTCAAGAAAGCTCTTTCAACACTGTTTTGTGAAAACAGGGAATTTTATCATGTTACTGGATGGCTATGATGAACTGTCCTTGCAAGAAAGAGAAAAGGTGTGTCAAATTTTTAAGAAAATGAAGAGTGACTTTCTTGGGCAGATAGTAATAGCATCAAGGCCACAGTTTAAGGATGAGTTAGAGAAAACATTATCTAGTTTTGCTTACCACCTGTCACCATTCTCTAGAAAAGAGCAACAGACGTATTTAGAACAGTATTGGATAAGAAACCTTTCCCTAGATGAGATAGAATCAGAAAGAGCCACAACATATGCAACTGAAGTAATAAAGAATGTCACTACAAATTTTGATCCCCGAGTAAGTAACATGTTAGCTATTCCTCTCCACATTAATTTGCTTGCAGAAGTCTATGAGGAGAAGTGTAAGAAATACTGTGATTTGAATGTACTGAGTCACGAAGAGCTTCTTGAAGTACCAAGTATTTTCATGTTGTTCGAGAAGTATGAAACGAAGAGATGCTACAGCTTCATGCAAAGTGAAATAACAGGAAACAGATATTTTCTTGATCAAGTTTACCATCTTCTTCGGGATGAGCATCGCAATATATGTGCAAAAATTGCCATCGAGGAAATCTTTCCAAATTTTGTGTTCTCCTGTGACTGCATGAAAGGTCAAGGAAAAGAATGTTGGTCACTAAAACAAAGTCATATTCTTGGAATAGGAATACTGCAAAGGTTAGAATCTGGGAAAATCACATTTGTGCACAGAAATATTGCAGAATATTTTCTTGCAATATATCTGGCAGACAACCTAAGAAAGTGCCAGTTTTGCAGCAAATGCATTAAGGTAATGAAAAGGATATTTTACGACGACCACTTCCTTCTTATTCGATCATTTATTGATACCAGCTTAGCTCTAAGTAAAATTCACATTGCTGCAGCTTCCAATGACGTTGTTACACTCGAGAGGGAATTAAGTACAAGGAAGAATATTGATCAGTGTGATTTATTAGGGAGAACAGCTTGCCACATAGCCGCCGCACATGGACAAATAGAAGCAGTGAAATTCCTTCTGGATAAAAGGTGTAAAGTGAAGGAAAAAGATTTACTGCTGAGATTGACTCCAGTAGAAATAGTTGTTAAACTAAGGAAGTGGGAAATATGTTCCCTGTTCCTTCGTGCTGGAGTTAAACTCAAATTAACAAAGCGGCAGAATTTTCAACTTTTTTGGTACTTTTGTACGAAAGGACAACTGGAATCCCTTGAAGCTTTGTTCAATATCTACTTTCGCTCATCCAATGAAGCCTCACTAATGAAATTACTTCTGTCCAAAGATCCTCTAGGGCGGACAGCTCTTGATGTAGCAGCAGAGAGTGGTAGAGCAGACTTCGTCGAGTTAATTCTAGACACACATGAAAACTGCTGTATTGGAGATGCAATGGATATAATACTTCAGTCTCTTGAAAGAGCTGCCATTATATCAAAATTTACAGAACTTACCCCACAATATAATAGTAGCCTTACTATAATTTTTAGCAAGGCGAGGAAAACTAAATTTCTCAGCCTTGTTGAATTGAGTCAGTATTATCCTTTACATTGTTATCAAGGAGTAGTGACAACTCTAATCACAAACTTAAAGAAACCTTGGATTGATCAAACTGTCCTCATGGTGTTAATGTATGACAATAACGATGATATAGTAAACCTGTCCCATAAAATTGATGAAATTACTGGTGATGTTGTTGCATATGTTAAGAAACAATTTTACAGTTATGAAACTGTAGTGCATTTTGCAGCGAATTTTGCCAGAAGCAGTTTTGCAGTTAGATTTTTTCTTGATCTACTTGTATATGAAGGAGAAGATATTCTACCTTTAATTTATCCACAGGATCATCTGAAAATCTCACTCTTGCATGTAGCTGCAGCTAAAGGTCAATTAGATTTGCTTATGTTCTATGTTTACACAATAAAGTCAAATGGGAAAAGTGTTTTCAGATATCTTTGCTGTAACGACTACTGGCAAAGAACACCACTTCATTATGCAGTTCAATTCCAACGACCTGAGATTGTAAAGTACCTTCTCAATGAAATTAAAGTGGAAGGAACTTTTATTGTTCAAAGACAGAACATAAATTCTGGAATGGATAATGATTTATTTAAGGTATTATTTGAAGAAATAGAAAGCAGTGGAAACAACGTACTTTGCTACATTTTGCAGAGAGACTATTCCCAAAGAACTTGCTTACATTTCCTGATGGAAATGGATATTTTACACCGTAGCTGTGTTTCCAGAAATCCTGATGAAATTGATCATTCTTGTTCTGCAAAATGGCTTAACAAGTACATGAAGGAAGAAGTTACTCAAATATTTGAAAATCTATCAATGATGCATAAAGAAGACACATTTTACAGATTTATGGAGTTTTTGCTTTCAAAAGTATTGGAAATTAAGGATATGTATTACTATGTTATTTTTACTCTTTTGTATGTTGCTGTTTATTGTAAGCAAAGTAAAATCTGTAAGCTACTGATTCAGAAACTTGAGAATAACACTGAAAACTCTCCCCAATGTTTTCTACAGCATGCATTCAAATTTGAATTTGGAAAATTTGCAATAATACAAAGCAAACAATTACTTGAATATGTGCTGGAAAAACTTCAGGATAAAGATGAATGTATCCCAGAAGTCATTTCTAAATCTTTTGAATTTCATCAAAAAATTGATTTTTTATCATGGGTGAAATGTTTAATGAACATAGAGAAGTCATTGCCCATGCAAATAATTAACAACGATAATTTATTAAGAAACCCATACATTCTACATTTGTGGGCAGTTACAGGTAATGCAGATATAGTGAAACGTTACATTCAGAGAATTAAGGAGCTGAAGGAAAGTGTTAAGTACCACATTTCCAGAAAAGATCATGAAGGTAAAATGCCTATTCATTATGCAGCTGAGAATGGCAGCATTGAAATTGTCAGTTTTTTTCTTTCAGAAATAGAGAAAGAATATGGCAGTTCTTCACATTGCTTCCATCCTAATGAGCGAGGATGGACACTGTTACATTCTTCTGCTCTAAGTGGAAACAAAGTGTTGGTTCAGTTTATTCTTGACAAGGTTACAGAATACGGATTCAACACTTTGCATTACATTTTACAAGAGTCAGGTGGTCTGAGTGCTATTCACTGTGCTTCCTCTCGTGGTCATATTGACGTTGTACTGCTTTTACTTAACACAATAAAAAGGGAAACACCAATTTTGCTGCCATACATTCTGTCTCACCACAAATACAAGACTTGTCTCATTAATGATGCAGCATTGCATGGCAGCATTGAACTGCTGGAGTTTCTTTTGCAAAATACAAAGGGAATGTTATTGAAAAGTAATAGATACAAAAAGAAACGTAAGAAGAATCTTATTATCTCTACAAGATATATTCACATTGCATGGCTTAAATCTGAGTTCAAAAGAATGCTGTGCAAAAAAGGTAAATGGAAAAGAAAGAAAAAGCGTATTTTCATCAAGCTAAAGAAATTTGAAAGGAGGGGACAAAGCTCAAAGAAAATGCAAAGAACTTTCATAAGGAGATGCAATGTAACAAATTACATGTTACTCAAGGATAAAACTCTCAAAACCCCTCTCCATCATGCTACAATAAATGACAGGGACGAAGTTTTAGAATTTATGTTTGCACAGCTAGTTGAATCAAGGAGCCTTAAGAAATGTGATATTGGGGGAAGAACAGTTTTTCATTATAGTGTCTTAAACAGAGCTCAAAAATCCCTGCAAGTGTTGCTAGAGAAGGTTAGACACACTAATGGGAAGTTCAGTAAATATCTCTACATGAAAGATTGTGATGGGAAAACTCCAATAGATTATTCACTTTTCACTGGATGTCCAAATCTTGCGAGAATGATATTAGAAGTGCTGCTGGAAAAGGAGAACAACACATTTGCATATATTGTTTGGCTCTGTAAGATTTTGGAATCATTTCCACGGTGCATTCTGAAGAGAGAAAATATTGAAGTGTTCCAATATTTGTTTCAGAGGATAATGAAGGAAAATACTGGAAGACGTTATTTCTTCCTCAAGAAAGATGAAACCCTTTTGCCACTTTTGTTTACCTTTGCAAAATATAGTGACCCTGAAGTTTTCTCTGTGTTTATGAAGGAGTGTGAAAAGCAGAAGAGAGATATTTTGCACTGTCGTGATAAAAATGGGAAATCTATGTTGGATGAAGCTCTGTTTCGTGAAAATTTCCCTCTTGCTGAATACTTAATAAATGAAATCGAAAGAAGGGGAAAGAAGAAAAACCTTTACTTTTCTGAGAGCGATTTTAAGCAGAGAAACTGTATTTTGAAGCGATGTATATCTAGTACCCCAGGGATCAAAATGAGAGAAGCAATAAATACCTTGAGTAATGGAAAATTTAGTCCAGATGGAACTAATACATCCAACAAAGGTGAAATATTCCAGAACATGGGTAAGGTTGAATATTCATATCAGTTTCATTTTCTAAATCCTCTCAACAAGGCAATCACAATTGGAAGTAAGGAAGTTGTGAAGCTTCTGCTTGATACTGCAGATGGAGTGAAGCTTCAGGGTATTATATACAACTACAAAAATAAAAATGATGATTTAATTCAAGTCTTTAAGTACACAGATGTATTTTATGATGGGGAAACTCTACTACAAAGAGCTGTTAAAGGAGGCAACAAAGACATTTTTAAAATTATTCTTACGAAGATGAAAGAAGAAAAAGACATTTTGCAAATTATATCTGTTACAGATGCTAATGGTGGGACAGTGGTTCACACTGCTGCTTCGGTAAATGATATATATTTTATCCAGTCTCTCTTACATGAAATTAAACAACAGCAAGTTAATCTTATGACTTACATTTGTCAAAAAGACACATTTCAGAAAACTCCATTACATTTCGCAGTGGAGCATGGGTGCATTAGAACTCTGGAATTTCTGCTGAAAGAAATTAAAACTCAAACAAACCCATACTGCTATTATCATGCAAATTTATAGTCATGTAAACAGGAAAAATGGTGATAAAACCTTGGCATACAGATGTTCTTCAAACAATTGATACTATTAAACTATGAGAACATATCCCCTGCTGGCTGGAAATTTCTACTGTTCACAGTAGACACTTTCTACCGTTTTCAAATGCCTTCTACCGTGTACTATGAAATGGACAAACCCAATTGCATATCTATTATACAGCTACTGTCCTTCAACAGAAGGGCTACTAAAACAATAACATGAATAATAATATACAGTGTGTTTTAAAAGTCCTGCAGGATTCTAAGAAGCTATAACTTTAAAGTAATAGTTTTTTACAATTACGTATTGCTTTTTACACAGAGCAAAATTTTAAATTTTATTCTGCCCACACTGCCGAATGAGGTGCACGTGTGTGCAGGTGATCACGTGATTCCAAGATGGCATTGATGCAGGAAAAAGCTTGGTGCGTGTCATGACTTGCTGAGTTAAAATCGTGTGTTTTGGTGCAGAGAAAGTTCCAAACAATATTTGGAAAAACACCTCCAGTGGAGGCAAGTATCAGAGATGGTACGAATACTTTAAGGCTACAGGAAGCATAGCAAATTTGCCACGTAGTGGGAGACCAAGAACGGGTGGCGATGTGGTAGATGCAGTGCAGGAGAGCATGCAACGGAGTCCAATGAAATATCTTAGATGAACATCCTTGGAACTGGAAGTGGTGAGATCTACGTTACACAGTATCTTACAAGTTGAAATTTGTGCACTATCTGATAGAAGAGTACTGTAACATGAGGACTGAATTTTGTGAATTAACATTAACCCGATTAAAGGGTAATGGTGGTCATGTCCTTCAGTCTCTCATTATTTTATCTGATGAGGCCACGTTCCATGTTTGGGAAAAGTGAACAGATACAATTGCCGAATTTGGCAGGGCTAAGAATCCACATGAACTCAAGTTTCTTGATGGTCAATTTGTGGAGAGATTGATTGGCCGCAAAGTACCCACACTTTGGTCTACAAGGTTACCAGACCTTATGCCTTGTGATTACTGGCTGTGGGGACATGACAAAAAAGGTGTATGCACAGAAACCGACAGATCTTGACGACCTTATGTTCAATATTCGTTATGTGATTCATAACATTACTGGCGAGCACCATCAGAATGCAATTCTCGGATTCAAACGAAGATTGCAAGAGTGTTGGAACATGAATGGTGCCAAACTGGAGATCTGGTGATGAACCAAACCACATCAAACATTAGGGCCTCCTCGATGGCGCAGTGGTAGCGTCGTTGCCTTGTAATCAAGGGATCCCGCATTCGATACCTGGTGGAGGCACATAGTGGTTCGGATTCCACTTTAAACTGTAGGTCCAGTCCCGATTAGCCTTACTGTGCATAAAGTGGACTTAAAACAACAAATCAAACAAACACATCAAACATTAATTTTAAAGTTTCCTATGTGTAACAAACAATATTTTGTTGTAATACACCCATTACTTTAAACGTTATAGGTTTTTAGAATTCTGCAGGACTTTCAAAACACACTGTATAATACTTTGTCCAATATGTTACAAAATCATTTAACTCCAAGCATAGATAATTTGATTCTTGACACTACATTTTCAGTAATTTACAATAACATTGGAAAACAGTACATGAACTGAATTTCTTCTAAAGTGTAATGAATATTTCTGAAGTCAGATGTACCTTAATGAATAAGTTAATAGAAATCTTTCTTAAGGAATACCTCAACTTAAAGTAGCTAGTAGTTTCAATACACAATTGTACCAGTTATTTTTTTCAACATGGAATTTCAATACTTATTATTACATCTGTGTAATGCACTTGCGGAAATAAATCATCTTCTGATCAATGTAGTAGACAGTGTTTACTTGTTGGTTTTCAAGCATTGAGGGTGAGATCTTAGTTTAAAGTACTTTTTTTCTGTTTTCGTGTGAATGTAGGAAGAACAATACATGTCAATTTATGACTAAAACAGTATGTTTTTCAATTTTATACAAGTGCATTAAATGCAATGAAGCTACACATTTAAAAACGTGTTCAATATATTTCATGTTTTTATTTGTTGTGAGAAAGTTTTCCTAAGTATCAAATTCCATATGCGTTACCATACATTTATTTTAGTTGTGTTATACGATTTTTCGATTGTATTTTCAGTTGTACTAGTTCATTACTGATATTAGTACTGTTTTCATGTATCAATATACTGAACAAAATAAAAGGCTTAGTTGTACAATTATGTTACTGAACGTATTAGCAGTACAATTCAGCTACTGAAAAAATTAAACATAGTTGGGCCATCAAAAACAGAAGAAAACATTAGGAGTGCAGTTCACCTTCTGAGATCTGTAAACACAAAACATAAGCAGTACAGATCAGTTACTGGAAACAGTAGACACAGAGATAATCTACCAACAGTAGAAAACATTAGCAGTACAGGTCAACTGAAAACAGTAGGTGTTTGCAGGCACTTATTTATCTACTAAAAACAGTAGACAGAATTTTCAGTAGGGTCTTCCTCAAGAATATTGTATCTATTGAGAAGTTTAGTCTCAAGTAATATGTTAACCTATTTGCTTTCCAATTGAATAATTACTCTGTTCATAGATTACAATAAAAGTCCTTTGTAGTTTGCAGTGTATCAATGTTAGTTTCACCAATACCACAAATTTTAATCTACTTTTGTTCTGAAGTGTAGTGTTCTGATATTATAGTGAAGAGACTAAAGCAAGTACCATGTCTTCACAATCGTGTGCTCAGTTGAGGGTTGATTGTTGTTATTCCTACTTACTTTTTATGAAGAAGAGTACCGAAATTACACAGACTCATAAGATAGGAAGATACGTCATTCTTTTCCTGAAATGTCAAAAAAGTTGCAGTTTGGTATTCCGTGTCTTCAAATGTATAATCGAATGTCACACGGTTGATCCTATGTAGATGTGAGACCTGGAGCAAATAATTTGTATGGATCTATGAACAAATATGTTAAGGTTAATTCTGAAATTTTAGTTTATTGTTTTTTCACTGGTGACTTACATAGCAATAAAAGTAAAATTGCATTGTCTTGGTTTGCCATTATTACTAATTCCATTAACTTTAGTGCTTAATGTAAATAAATAAAATTACAGAATTAAGTATATGCATAAAAATATATATTATATATTTAAAAAAATTACTTACAACTTGAATTTAATAATTGTTCAAACAGTTTGCTGTTTCAAGTGCAATAGTGGTGAAAATGGTCAATGAGAAATGGTGACTAATTATTTCTCAAAGTGAGCACTGTTCAAAATTTAATTTCTGAGTTTCTGTCCAACTAACTAGTAGGCAAACTAGCATACAGTTATCATGTACTCCACAAATATTAAAATATTTTGTCTCTAGAAATGTTTCACGTGCACAAACTAGAGAAAAATCGGGCAGTTAGTAGGTAGGCCCTGAAGGGTTGTCATGCCATGGGTTATTATTGTTGTCACCCTTCGGCATTGAAGGAAAAAAACCACTGGCCCTGTTTTGCCTTCCAGGAAACTTTTGAATGTAATTTCATGTTGGAAACTACTTAATGGTAACAAGTACACCAGTAATTAAAGTATATACCATTGCAGTATCACTGGTTGGGAGATGATGTTCGAGGTTATAATCCTGACTGAGAGCTTGTATTATTTGTTATGTTTCTACAATACTTACTCTTATCTTTACATAAACTGTGTATTGTGGTATGGTTGATTATAATAAATTCTGAAATGTAATCAAGGATCATGACTGAAAATAATTGTCCATAGTGTATATATAACAATTTTGGAACACTTTATTGCGTTACCAAAATTTAGTCTGTTCATTTCATCATGATGTAATCGAATAAAATGAAACTTCAAAAGTTCGAGTCATTTATTACTTGCATTGTCGTTAGCACCTGATCATTAGGTAAAACTATTGTATAATTTGTTTGTAGTGACAAGTGAAAATGTAGACAGCAGATATTATTATGCTCGCGACTTGGTGAAGGATAAATTCACAGAACATAAACTCCATCTTGTTTATGAGCTGAAGTCGAAGTAGCGACAAGTATTTAGAAGATTCTCTAGACCAGGGGTTTTCAACTGGCGGCCCGCGGGCCGCATGCGGCCCGCGAAGCCTTTTTTTGCGGCCCGGGAAGCCAGTTTGCAAAATACATTAATTTTATGTATTTTTATTAAAATACATTCTATTTTTAGTGAAGGAACAGTTTCAGAGTATGGACTTCCTTAAACAACTGGCATATATAACAGATATAACAGGTCATCTGAACGAACTGAACTTGAAACTGCAGGGAAGAAACCAGCTGGTGTCAGATTTAATGGGAAACATAAATGGGTTTCGTAATAAACTGAAGATTTTCAACGTTACTTTGGAGAGGAATAACCTGGTTCATTTTCCAAGCTGTCGGCGGCTAGCAGAAGATGAAGAAACACTGGACTTTTCTGAATTCAGTGTAAATATTAAAGAAATAATGGATGCGTTTGACTCCAGATTTAAAGATTTTGAAGAACTTAAAAGCAGCATTCAGCTATTTAGCAATCCTCTTGGAGTTAACATCGAAGAACAAGAAGCTTCTCTCCAACTTGAATTGTGTGATTTGCAAGACGATGTGTGCCTTCAAACTAGCCAAGAAAAGGGGCCAGAGTTTTTCAAATACCTTTCAAAGGAACGCTTTCCAAACCTTCGTAGTTTTGGGCAAAGAATGACATCGATGTTCGGCAGCACATACACGTGTGAAAGTGTGTTTTCTTCAATGAAGTTCATCAAGATCCGCTACAGAAGTCGATTGGTAGATTCTTCACTGCTTCACCTTCTGAGACTTTCAAATACAGAAATTGAAGTGGACATTCCAACTGTAATAAAAGAAGCAGATCGGCCTCAATTTTCACATTAAACACTTACTATGAAGAATTCTTATTTGTATGGTGTGTTTTTCATTTCTTTCAATTCATCCATAAGTATTGGGTTTTTGTGAAATAAATTGTAATAATTCAATTTTGATTTGTGATTCCATTGTTTTTAATGCCTGATTTTAGAAATTTAGGTCAGGCGAAAGTAAGTACTACAATTTTTGTAATTTTTAATCCCCCCCCCCAAAAAAAAAACATGCGGCCCGCCAATCAACTGCTGGATATAATTTTGGCCCTCGGACCTTTTGAAGTTGGAAACCACTGCTCTAGACTACAGAATGTTCTTTCACAGAGGAGCTTCTTTATCCGTACCTTTGCTGTGACTTTAACGTCATCCTCCACATTCCTTCCATATCTGCATCAAAGGCCAACAGTTCCTAAGTTTTGGGAACAAAGGGAAGTTTTATTCCTTCAGCTGGGGTTGGAATGTACGGTAGGCACTATGATTGAATATTGTGGATACTTTTGTATGATATAAATATCTGTATCATCAAAAGTAGTGTCTAGTATGTAATAGGATATGATGTCAGTAGCAATCAATTAACGCTTCAAGAGATGTTTTAGAAGATACCTATAGAAAATATGTACTATTTGTGTGATATTTCTAAATTTTATATTAACTTAATGTCCCCCCCACACACACACACACAAATAATTTACCTTCATTTAACACTGTTAAACTTTTGAAAAATGAACTTGGTTTACAAAGCCTCCCCCTTGTTGAGTTTCGGGTTCTTTCAGTTCTTAATTACACAAGAAATGGAGTCAGGAATAAAACAGTATCAGCAACACGAACGTAAATGTATAATTTAGGAACACAGTAACATAATCAGCACAATAACTTACATTGTGATATGAAGATACAAAGTTGCGTCGCACAGGACGGCTATATCATATTGGACATGTTTGACAGGAAGGACGCACAGACTAAACACCAACAACATTTAATAATCAGGTCTGGCGTTCGAGTTCAATCAGCATACGACACCCCTGATGACCCGTGAGCCCCCTGAAGATCAATTCTAGCTACGGTTGTTGTATTAAAAGATGTGAGCTTTAAGAAAAGAGAAATTCATAGTAATAAATGTGTTCATAATTCTTCTATCGCAAGCTTTAAATACTAATAAAGAAGTTGTACTGATGTAACATTATTGGTAGTAATTGTCAGTTTAGAAAAACATATGTAAGTTTGCATGTTGAAAATCATAAGAATAGAGAAGCTAATTATAGTGATATTGTACATATTTACACATTCCTTAGTTCATGAATTGAGCTGCGTACTGGAGCAGAGCAGAGCAACAATATGGTTGCCAAAGTTGTTTAAATAAACGTGTGCCCATCCCTACAACGATGTTGACAATGTGGCTACTAAAGCACCTAGAAGTCGGAATCTTTAGAAGTTGTTTGAAAGTTTCGTCTTTTGATGTGCATTATTCCTGGATAGATCAGGTCAACAAGGAGAAGAGTATTTTGAAAATACTATTTTCCATGTTGACCTGAACTGTCCAGAAATGTTCCTCTTTCTTTTAATACACACAAATTATTGCATATTACTGGTATTTAGAAGCACACACGTACTACACACATTTCAAACATTTTATTTGGCTTGTTCACCATGGAGCATAAATCGTATCAAAAGAAAAATTCCGATAGACCATACATCTTATCAGACTCAAACATCAGCTGAGGAATGCGGCCTATGAGAGCAAAATTTAGTATTTACTCGAAGATGGCAGGTTTTGAAAACTCAACCTTTAAAACAAAACTTCGAAATTGAATTTTTCGATTTTCAGTTTAAGAAAAAAATAGTTTTTCGTATATCTAAAAATTGCTCGCTTTTCATTTTCAGAAAAATTTTGTTTTTCTTCTTTTAATTATTTTTTCGTTTTTCCAAAATTTTTCGTACTTTTGTTTTTGTTTTCAAAAAAAGATTTTTCGATTTTTTGGAAAAAGAGTGGTCATGCGTAGTTATCAGAGCGCTCCACGACGCCAGGGGTTCCGGGTTCGAATCCCAGCCTGGGCATTGGTGGTCTTCTTTGTGAGCGTGTTCCTTCATCAGTTTCATCAGGCTACATCATTTATTGTCATCGTCGCGATTAGTCAAACTTGGGAGAGAAGCAACGTAAAATAGCCTAATTAAATCAACCCCACAGCATTTCGGATCTTCTCTTTTGCTCCAGTTTTTCGAATCTGCCCCCCTCAAAAAATTCAGGGTACGGGCCTGATTGCAGTGTAAGGGTAACATTTTCGGAAGACAGCCAAATGTCAAAAGTTTACCCTGGAAACCATAGACGTGCTCACGGGGGAGGGGGCATTCTAACCATGGATGTCCGCAGATTTTTTCCACGGAGGGACAAGCAAGGTATTTTTCCATGGTGTATATTACCCCGATAATAGTGTTGCCCCCTCAAAAACATCACTTCAATTTGAAATTATCACATTAATGTAAATTACTATGACTGAAATTAAATGATACATGTGAAATATATACTTTTAGGTTGACATTCGATTTCTAAGGGGGAGGTGGGGCAATCCTTGCGCCCCCCCTCCTTCTAGACATCCATGTCCCTACATTATTGTACATTAACCTAGAAATTTAGTATAGAGGAATCTTATCCAAAGCAACTGCAGGGCAACGGGGCGCAGTGGCGCAACGACAGGGGGCAATGGGTATTGACCTTGCTCAACCTTGGACGGAAATCAATTCCAGGGGGGCAAACATCGAGGAAAAGGAAGCAAGACTTGTAGAATCTAATAGCAGTAGGACAAAAGGATACTCAAGATATAAGACGGCCAAGAGCACCTACAGGGGGCACAAAGGAGCAATTGCCATCCTCAATATAAAATTTTATACAAATAAAAATACATTACGTAAAATTTTCTTGCTCGCTTCGCTTGCAATTTCAGCTTTTCTTACAATCTTGTCAAGTTCAGAGCCGTAGCTAGGAGGCTGTGAGAGTTGGCCCTGGGCACCGAACGACAGGGCCGGCGACAGGGGTAGGCACGGGTGGGCAAGCTCCCACCCAAAAATTCCTGTGCCAACCCCATTGCCCACCCAATCAAATTCAATAAGTACATATTCTTGGGGATATATGAATTATTCAATATATAAGGGTATTCTGGTGTTCATAACATGTATATTTTACTTGTGAATATTATCTATGCCAGAAATGTTCACATATTATCAACCCATAAAAAGCCAATTTTGTCATTAGAAAGTGAAAGTAATTACTAGAGCTATTGAAACAAAAAGCTGTGATCAAATGAATACTTCCATGATTAAAAGCAGCTAGTAGGCTTAGGAGGCTCAAAATTATGCAGGGTATGATCAAGATTAGATCAGAATTTAGGGTGAACTTGAGGACTGCAGCTCCGGGGCTTCACTGGGAAAGAATGCTTTGAAAAGTACCACATAATTAAAAAATTAGGTACTTCGGATGTGGTAAAAATATAATAAAAAAACCAGACCATGTAACTTGGCGAGAAGGTATAACTTAAACAGAGTAGAGGGGATTGGAGTGAGGTCTTGGTGCTGTAAGCTCCAGGCCTCCACATACGTATATAAATCCTGGCCTGGGTATGGTTAAAATAATCTCCAAATAAGCAAATCAAAACAGCATCTTAGCGTTACTTCCTCCAGCAACACAATAAATTATTTCGACTTTTTAATTATTATTAGAATAATTTAATCAAGAAGACTTAAATGGACAGGCCATGAGACACGAATACTAGACAGGATTCTTGTTGGGAAACCTGATGGTAACCTGACCAGTGGGAAGGCTAAGACGAAGATGAAGGGATAACGTTGAGATGGACCTAAAATAAATCGGTAAGGATGAGAAAGATTGGATGAATCTTGCCCAGGATAGGGATGCATGGAAGGCTTGTGTTGCTGCATCCATAAACCTTCGGGTTTAAATATGCTACAGAGTATAATATAGTTTTAATTAGCTCTGCACTGAAATTCCAGAAGTGTCACTTTTTTATTTCATTACAATTTTTATATACCTGTCATCTTCAAATATCAATATGGTATGCGAAATATCAACTTTATATTCGTTCTACTAATAAGACGGAATCACAATAATCACTACAATACCGAAGTGAATAAATTTTAAGTATGGGAAAAACTGTAATTATTCAATTGCTAATGAGTTGGCTTATCCTATTTAGAAATCCTGGTTCCGCACATAAATTTTGCCCCATGAATCAGCCAAAAATGTCAGCAGAATCTGTAGATGCAGCTGAAGTAAAGAAAAAAAGTTATGTCACGAAGTATATAAGAAGTTTGTTTTTAAGCACATTTTTATGCTCAGATAGGCTAATCGGGACCAAACCTACAGTTTAACGTGTCGTCCGAACCAGTGTGCATTGTGCTTCCACCAGAGGAGCGGGGAGTCGAACACAGGACTTCTCTATTATAACGACAGCGTTATGACATTGGGGAAAAAATATACAGAAATAACTCGCACCAAACGTGTCATTTTATCACCACAGAAGATGCGTCCATTTTAAGAGGGTGATTGCCCTGAGACAAATATTTGAGACTTTCGGAAAACAACGTCATTGTTCACGGAATTAGCTGCCTTGATCAAGTAATGAAAGCTGTGCAATTGAAACAACCACCTCAACTTACTAAGAGATGAAACTCTATTTTTGGAAGAGTAAGTTGTGGTTGAATTGTTTTATTTTTAAGTCATTTTTCTGCTAATATTGATAATGACGATGATTAGATGAAAGTAACCAAGGTTCGAAAACAAACACATTATGACACTCAAAATACAAACCCTCATAAATTATTAACTTGACAGTGGTTCCAGGCGCCAGGGACTCGTTGCCGTGAAGAAAAAAGTTTCCAGGGTATGCTGCACAGGATAGAGGTTGATATTCTAGTGTGTTCGAAATGGTCACGCCATACAACCGAAGACATCTATGAAAAATAGATGAATTATTACTGGTACGGTGATCAACTTCGATGAATTCCTTGTGTCCTAAATCATTTTGTTACCCCGGAAAATACGTTCATGTAACCATACGTGTATTGCTTCTCCCGCATTAGTAACATGACAGTTCCGAAAACAAATAGCAACTTAGCTAATAATCTCTTCAATTCTGAACAGATTTTTCAATCTTACTTGTTTGTAGCCTTTCATTAGCCTAGGAATACTTCATGGAATTGGTTTTCCGTGTGTGTTTTAAATTATTCCTAATAAGACATTCATTTTAATCCAAACATTCAATGGCGGCGATTAGGAGCGGGAAGTGGGGGATGCAGTACTCCCCGCCACATTTTGCCCCCGCACAATGGCCTCTTTATGATAAGCCTCTCTACCAAGAAAACGTATACAAGGTGTGCCGGTTAATATAATTCTTAATTTAGTCGCTGGATGGAGCTGGAAGGAAGGGTTGGTGCACAGTCTCAACTGTTACGTCAGTGTGTTGCCAGGACAGTAACTGTCAAAACGCCGTGGATGTGCAACCGAGTGCGAGTGGTCTATGTGCGAGTGATCCTGATATTGGGTTTGTGTGGGAAACATATTGACCTTCAGACCAAATAAGAAGCATTTGCTTTTCTTGTTCAATCAAAAGAAAAACGCGAGTGAAAGCCATTGTATCCTTGTGGAAACGTACGGTGACAATGTCCTAACGCAAGACGCGTGTGTGCGTTGGTTTCGACCATTCAAAAGTGGTGATTTCGACTTGAAAGACAAAGATCGCCCGGGCCAGCAGAAAAAAAATCCAAGACACGGAATTGCAAGCACTGTTGGACGAAGACGATACGCAAACGCAACAACAACTGGCAGAGAAGTTAAATGTTGGTCGCCAAACCATATCTGATCGTCTTCATGCCATGGGAAAGATCCAGAAGGCAGGAAAATGGGTCCCACATCATCTGAACGACAGACAACGGTGTGTGAAGTGTTGCTTTCTCGGCATGAAAGAAAGTCTTTCTTGCATCGGATAGTGACTGGGGACGAAAAATGGATCTACTTCAAGAACCCAAAATGCAAAAAGTCATGGGTTGACCCAGGACAACCTTCAACATCGACCGCAAAACCGAATCGCTTCGGAAGGAAGACAATGCTGTGCATTTGGTGGGATTAGAAGGGTGAGGTGTACCATGAGCTTCTGAAACCAGCTGAAACAGTGAATGCCGTTCGCTACCGTCAACAACTCATCAATTTGAACCATGCATTTATCGAAAAGCTCCCGGATTGGGCGACAAGACACGGAAATGTGATTTTGCAGCACGACAATGCCTCATCATACACATCATTTCTGCACTTGGCTGGGAATTCTTGCCCCACCCGCCATACTCACCAGACTTAGCCCTTTCGGACTACCACTTGTTTTCATCGATGTGTCACTCACTTTCCCAGCAACACTTCAACAATTACGAAATGTAAACGATTTTTCTGGAAGGGCATCCACAATTTGACGGACAGATGGGCACAGTGTATAGCTAGCGATGGCGCTTACTTTGAATAAAGCATATGTTACCTTTCTCCCCAGATACACTTATTTTCTTTCGGATCAATTAAGAATTATTAACCGGCACACCTGGTATTGTCCTTTCCCCTCAAATGTTGGCACCCAATCGCCGCTACTGCAAACATTCAGATAGATTTGTCAGTTGTGCAAATCATCTAAGCTAAGAAAAGTGACCCCCAAGGAGTAAGAAAACTCTTTCAGTCAAAAACTCATACGATGAAAATACTATGTTTAGGAACATGCATTTAAATTAGGTACTTCACGATTGTCTACTATCGCACTTTCTATCATTGTCGCCGAATACATAAACTCAAGTATGTGCCTTGTATTTGAGTGTAAGAGAGAGGGGGACACATACGTCTTTCATACACGTCTTACATTGTCTTACATTTATACTGCCCACCCTAATCTATCAATATGGAGCTTCTGCCAACCCTGTCGAAAATTTCTGTCGCCGCTCCTGCCGAACGATCTAAATGAAGAAAATTGCAAAAGAGAATGCCATGGCGCCCCATGATTTTTTGGCGCCATATTAAATCAATATTGTATTAAGTTGGCAAAAATTTATCTAAAAATTTTCTTGCTCGCTTCGCTCACAATTTTATTGTTTTCTGTAATGCATTGCAAATTAGCAGAGAGAGAAGTTATAACTACTAAGTACTTCAGACTGTTGCTGCTAAACAGTTTTGTCTTAAATGCATGAACACAACTGTTTGGAGGAAACAGAGTGCGGCACGTTAATTTATTTATTCTTAATTGTGCCTCTATGTTGCTGCATTTATATATATATATATATATATATATATATATATATATATATATATATATATATAGTACACACACACACACACAAACACACGGCCTCCCCAATGGCGTAGTGTGGTAATGTCGTCGCCTTGTAATGAAGGGGTCCCAGGTTCGATACCCGGTGAAGGCACATAGTGGTTCGGATCCCACTTTAAGCTGTAGGTCCAGTCATACTGTGCATAAAGTGGACTTAAGAAACCAACTCAATCAATCAACACACAAGTACTCTCGTAGTTAGTAGCCACTGTCACAACATTATTACCATTCCACCGCACAAGTAAAACATCCTCGCAGCATTGATAGTCATAGTGCCCTCTTTCCTCCTTCTTCATTTCCTTCTGACTTTGCAAAGGACAATGTCTCGTTCTACCTGCTTGAATTGTTCCTGTAGCACAGATGCCTATTTCTGCCAAATGTCTCATGAGTGGCAAATTTGTAAAATAATTGTCAAAAAATATCTTGTATCCCTCTCCCATGGGAACTTCAACGGACTCTAGTAATGACAATACAACATCTCCTCCAAGACCAAATTGGTAATCATTATTGTGTTCTTTACCAGTATAAATACAGAAAGCAACAAGGTAACCAGAACTTGAGCACCCATACGAATCGTTTTTCATAATATTGGATCATACTCTCATCAACTGACAAACATTCATCTAGTCCACCATGTTTTTTGAACTTATGGGCAACATCGTCCACAAAGGGTCTGAGTTTGTACAGTTTATCAGTTCCATCATGTTTCGAATTGGCATTTAGGTGTAAGTTCCTAAGAACGAATTCAAAGCGGTTACAACGCATACTTTCTCTTAGAATGGCTGGTGTGTCGTCATCCTTCTTCCAAAACATACACTTGTTTGGATGTTTAGCGTACCCGGATAATAATAATCCTCCAAGAAAAAACTAAATTTCTTCTCTGCTTACCCCAAGAGTTACGTTCTTTTGGTTTGCATACAAATTTGATTGTTCACAAAGAAAATCAAGTAGTATTATCAAAAAATAAATGAAAAATCAAGAGGTGATATACAGCTCATTGCCTCATCTGAGGGAGAAATTGGCGTGCAAAGAGTTCAAATCGTGGATCAGCTATTCTCCACTGAAAGTTTCCTCCACCACTCAAATCCGAATGTTTGTTCAAAGTACATCCCTTTGAAGCACTGTTATCATATACAGAAGTTGCATTGTATGTACATTCAGTTTGTAGTTCACATCCAGTAACCAACATTTTACATCCAAGGTGGTTTAGATTCCCCTCATGTTTGTCATCCGATTTATCACTGTCTTCATCCGTGTCTCCTGTTTCATTAGGTTGAGTGGCAAATATTAGATGGCACTCGTCTCCTTCACTCTCCTCTAAAATTGTCAATACTTCGTGCACTGCTAACCTAAAAAAGAAAGACAAAGAGATTAACTTTATGTTCTGAAATTATCCCAGTTATGATTTTCAAGTATTTACAAAAATATCTTAGAAATTTCATATAGTTAGTGATATAGTTTCTTTCAGCAAGATATGGCAACACTGCTACATGAAAATGATATCCTTTTCTAACAATTGGGTCTCTGTCCTGTATCAAACGAATTGGTAAACAATTAAATTACAGAAGCAAGCAAGGTTATTGTTGATAAATCCATGCAATGCTGCACGAATTGTTCAGTCAAGAAAGCTCAACAAAGCATCAACAAGACAAGTTAGTGTTTCGTGCATAGCGTCCAATCTATTGGACAGCCAAAAATATTTTAGTCTAATGATCATGTTACTTCAAATATAAACTTCACATAAATATGATTGTTTGTAAACTATAGGCATCAGACTTCAGGTTATTACAAAAAAATCTCAACAAATAATAATAACAACAATGACATGAAAGTTTTACTTACCCGGTGCGTGAAACAGTGAAACTACCGGAACTCATTTTCTCAATTTCTTCTTCTTCCCACGCGACCTGCAACACAGTTGCTAGAACAAGTGCGAAAAGATATTCCTTTGGGTCTTAGCATTATGTCACAAGTGTATGTAAACGTCGAAAAAGATTTTGTTCTCAAATAATCTGCTATATTTTAGTGTACAATTTATTGGACGCCATGCACTATGTCTAGATGCCATTGAGTGAATGAGTTCATTCTGCATTCAGGTTCCCGAATAATGGGGAGAATATAATGTTCTCTTCTCGTATATTTATCCTACATACATGCATACATATGCACACATATACCTATACATACATATGCATACATACATATATACATACAGTATATGGTATATTAATGGTTTGTTAATTTTTAATGGTTTGATACAAAACAATTATATGTTTGGCCCCCGGAACTGAACAACCTAGCTACGTCCCTGTTAAAATGTGCACATTACATGCAAAATAAAATATAGTATGTATTTATGGTCAAAACATGCAAAATATGCAACATAAATATACTTCCATTTCCTTACATTTTTGTCAAAACATTCAAAATATAATGATTTTGTAAATATGCCCTTCCAATAAAGACATGCATTTGCATAGAAATCCTTAGTGTAGAGGGAGACAAGTACATAAAGGAGCGGGGGAAGAGAAAGAGAGAGAGAAGCACAGATACAGCGATAGAAACAGAGAAGAAGAAAGGAAGAGAAAGAATAGAAAAGATACATGAAAGATAAAAGAGAGAAGTCGAATCAAAGGCGGAAGAAAGAGAAAGAAATATATAGAAAATAGAGGGAGGAGGAGAGGGAGACAAAGAGAAGATTGATTGATTGATTTGTTATATTTCTATTTTCTGCTACTTTTGACTAATCTCCAAGATAAGGATGAAATGGATCAAGGGACAATCGGAAACATATATGGACGACGTCACACGAGCCCCATGATGGATTATCCTGGCCGCTGTTCCAGGCCCAGATGATCATTGAGCTGCAAGAAGCGGTTAGCGACAAGGACGTATTTAGGGTGGGTCCAGGGGATTCAGACCCTCATCCCTCGAAACACTTACCAAGTACTAAACAATAAAAATATACAAGGTGGCGCATATCGTATCTACCAACTTCAAATGACAACGGAAAGGACGGTAAGTGCTAGTAGTAACTTATGTAGTTATGAAATGAAAATATACACATAGTCATTTAATACAGTGTATAATATGGACAAAAGAGACAGCAGCGAACCTTGAAAATAACGTCCTCTAAATGTCCTCCTTCTGCTTCGATGCACTGTTCGAGGCGATACGGAAGGCTTTCATGACTCGGAAAATAAGAATTGGTGAACCCTAGTGGATGATCTTAGAAACAAACGTGAAGTCAGAATTGTTAAAAAGCAATAAACCTATTCTCAAGTTTCTAGGTAAAAGTTGAGTACCAACAAGTTCTAGGAAATATAGCCTTTATTTCACGGCGACTGACGGTTCACAACATTACCGGTGGCTGTCCACTGTCTAACCCATCGATAAACAACTACTATCACAACAAAAAAATAGAAGAATACTCGAAAAAGAATTGACTAGCATAGATTAACGCAGAATTGAATAAGCTAATTTTTGATGTAACTCGTTTTTATGTAGGTCTACTGGTTTATTTTTAATTGGAGTCCAAACGCGAGAATCTATAATTTTTAATCCGGTAGTAGGGTCTAATCCATCTCAGAATGCTGTGTGTCTCTGGTACAGGTGCATGACGATCATCATTGGATATCAATCTTCTGTAAATAGAGATTTGTAGCAAGCCAGTAGTTAACCTCTATCACCGGCCGTTGTTCTCTCAGGTATTCAAACAATGCCATGTCAGGAATTAACCAATCTTCCTGGTTTAGTGGAACTAAGGTGCTGATCACCCGGAAATAGCAGGGTCAATGACCAGGTGAATGGAAGAAGGGATAAGTTAGAGAACAACGGGCAGTGTGGGATCTTTTGTCTTGGGTCTTGAAGCGAGAAGGAACTGGGGAGATTGAGCGTGCCAGTACGGGCCTATTCTGAGAGTCTTCTACGCAGTGGCGGATTACCAAATAGGCCCACTAGGCACGTGCCTAGGGGCGGCAACTCTTGGGGGCGGCAATTTTTTTCCCAGAATATCAAGAATAATATAAAAAAGTGTCTTACGTACACAGTGACAATTTAGACCTATGAAACCAATGTTTCAAATCAACGGTTTGCAACCCTTTCGCTTCATACGAAAGAAACTTTGATGTATCGGATTTATGTGTTATCAAGAAATGTTTCGTCTGCTCTGCCTCCTTCAGGCGCCAATCAATTTGTTTTATCCCGTGCTGTAGCTTTTATCGCTTACAATGACAATGCAAGCCACTCAGCCTTTGTTGGTTTGTTTTTAGAAATATATACCCCTCGATCTTCCACTAAGCGTTTTTTAACGGCCAGGCAGGAAAGAAGACTGATTGTTTGAAACTTGCATCTGTAACAATGCCAGTCTTAAAAAAAATAAACACATAAATACTGCTGATAAGTGAGTGAGTGAGTGCAGCTTTCGCTTGGACCGCAACTAGTTTTTGTCTTACTGTATTATCTGGCTGGTGCATTCAGTTTGTTGCTAGTGCTTTTGCGGTTTGGGTTTTTTTTTTATGCTGCAGGCAGCATGAAGCGAACGAAGTTAAGTGGGGCGGCTTATCGTAAACTTGCAAACGAAAAGTGTGAAAGAGAAGCAACCTTACAGAAAAAGCTTGGTACAGTGGACACGTTTTTTAGGCGAAAGGAACAAGTGATGTCCGAAAGGAGTCAAAAATTGAAGTGGAAGCGGCTACATCGAGCGAACTCTGTGAAACGCAAAGTGTCGAAAATATTGTGGGATTAGTGGAGGAAGAAAGTGCACCTGAGGTAGTGTCCCCTCAGTTCGTAGGAGTTCCTGATTGTGACAGTAAGAGTGCAAATTTCGTTAGTGACGATCCTGCCGAGTGGTGTCTGAATGAGTCTACAATTGACATTCTTCTAAGACGTGGAATTAATCAGAATGCTGAAAACAATTTTTCTAAATCACAAAGACTCATAGCAGGTAAGACAAGATTTTTAAATAATAGTGTTTTTTGTGTACTGCTGTAACAAACTGTTCAGCTGAACTTTCGTTTTCGGCCCTAAAAAGACTGAAGACTTATCTCCATTCAATCATGTGTAATAAAAGACTGAACGAGTTACCTATTCTCCACATCGAAGCAGACATCTTGACTGATGGACACATCAACTTTGAAGATCTTATACACGAGTTTGCAACCAAAGTGAGGCGAAAGCAGCTTCATTTATGACTGGTGAGTGGTGAATTTAATTTGTCAATACATTACATAATTTTAGGTATAGCACATATAGAAAATGAATTGTTTGTTATTAATTTTTGTCCTTTGTTTTTTATTTCAGTATGTTCACTAATTTTTACATTAGCCTATAAAAATACTGCAAATAAGTTACTACTTTTCTTTTGAGAAGGGCGCACATTAAGTTTGTGCCTAGGGGCGGCGAGGAAGCTTAATCCGCCACTGCTTCTACGGGAACTTCTTCATCATCAGACAGACAGGTATTATCCTTGTCTTGAAGGTATAAATCCAAATGCTTGTGTTTTGCCATTTCTAAGTGTGAATAGTTTAGTACCTCTTGCTCTTTACCATTAGGCTCACCTTGAGCTGTGAATGAATGATAAATGAGCTACATCATCCTCCATAATGGTTAAGGTTCTTGGTTTGATCCCCCGTTCCTGAGAGAACGTTAGCTACGATTGTTCCGCCGCAGTGCCCGGTGTCTGTTTGGATGAACGCTTCCACCGCCGCAATCCGTGTCTGTTTGGATGAACGCTTCCACCACCGCAATCCGCGTCTGCACCGGCCAACGCTCCATGCTATACTAATTGCCCGACTCCCAACTCTACATGGATGTAGGTATGCCACACATTAGCACGTACAATTTGAGAGGGTTGTCAGCTCAAATTGGTAGATGCAATTTGCACCACCCTGTACTGTGTCCGACTAACTTATAGGCAATGAAGTACTGTACAGTATCAAAGATTTATGCACACTATTAATGATAATATGTACAAACAGTGACGTAGCAACATATCGCGAGGCCCTGGGCGAGAGTAGAATTTGAGGCCCTCATTCGAACTTTAAATTTGAAATCTCAATTTGAATCGATAGAAAATCTTTACAAAGTATAGCTACTTTTCCTAACAAATTATCATATTTAAATATTAATAGTAATAATAAATTACTGACGAAAATGATATTAATAATATAGGACAGAGAAATTTACACTTGGCAAAGGTATATTCTTGTAAAACACTAATGGAATTTTCTTTAACGAAAGTAGTAGTAATAGTACGTTTGTAAAGATGTTCTTCAGGCACTAACACATAATTGAACTATCCTTAAATATGCTAAACTTTTATTAAAAAAAATAAGAAATGCAAACCACGAATCATTAAATATAACCTATAATATTTTCAATGAGTTTTTCTTTGTTTTCTCATTTCAAAATTTGTAGGATGTAAATATCATAAACTATGGCATAAGAAGAAGATATCAAAGGACGCACATAATTTTTTTGCGTAAATATTTCGCATGAGAAATACGACAATAATTTTTACTTTTTTTCTGGTCCCCTTAGGCTTAGGGCCCCGACCGCCTGTATGTTACGCTTCTGATTTGACGTATTCATTCAAATTATAACATTAAACTAGAATTTACAGCCAGATAAAAAGATAATATTTGAATTTTATTGCCAACAAAAATTAGCCTTTTCTATTTTTCTCACTTCTATTTATTACATATTTCGTATCAATCCCATGGGACACGAGGTACCCTTAGGCGCGAGACACTTCGCCCACCCCTTGCTACGCCACAGTGTGCAAAATATTAATCAGGAACTTTACTTTTCGTCAACTCCCTCTTTCTGAATTTTGAATTTGAGTTTAAAATTTTGGGTGCGTCAGCACTTAAGCAATTTTGCACCCCTCACATGATACGGGGTCCTACCCCTTACCATAACTAAAATAACATAACTATGATGTTGTGGAACTAAAATATTAAAATATTTTGACTTCGGGTAAAATCTGAGGCTGTAAAGGAACACTCAGCAGATATAAGGACAAAAACAGGACAACACACAGAATTATACTGGCCGTACGTCCAGACGCCAGAGCCTCGTTAGTCTGCAAAATGCAGTCCAGGGTGTACTACGTGGAAGTGAGGTTGGCATTTGGGTGTACTACGTGGAAGGTTAACCCGTTACAGTCCAACTCCATCTATTAATAACATCGTTTTCTGTTATTCAATAAATATATATTCAATTCATTCTCTATTTGACATAAATTTCCTTCCAGGACAGTTGTTATTATGTATATTTCGGCGATTTTAAGCTGGATAATGAATACGTGCTGTTATATACCTATTGGCTTATCATCGTTTTACCTATTCATGGAATAGGTAAAATAGGTAAAATAAAAATAATTAATATTGTTTTAATTTATTTTAATGCTATTATAAATATAATAGTTTCAATGTAATATTAATTATTTAAATGTTATTAAATTATAATTATTTTATTTTAAACACTATTATTTCTGAGACACTTGGTCTAGCCACACACCCCCTCCTCGCCGAAATACATTTCAAGATACGTGCCTGATTACCGGGGCCCAGTGCCTAGAAAAACAGTTTAAAATAATATTTAAGTATGCTTTATGGGTGTTCAGAAGGCTAAAACTGATTGGATCTACATACATATGCGTACACAGAATATCGGTTTCCAAATCCCCTAATTACAGGTGACAAATTAAACCACAATGCCCTCAGGCCCGTCACGCAATACGGGGATAAGTCCTTTCAAACAGATTTGATGAAAAACCACTAACAAAATAAAATATGTCTGGTGAAACTCCATAAATAATATTTTAAAACTAATCCATTCATTACTTAACTCACTATATTGTTTCCGAGGATAAACTCTTCATACCTATTAAAACTTGAAGCTGTAAAGGGGCACTCAGCACACACAAGGAAAAATACAGGTTTGTGATTGATTTTGCTTATTTTACTTTGCTTCCTGATAGTTCTGGCTAATTGCGAAAATGAGAATGAATGGTATTAAGATGAAATAGATCAAGGGACAATCACAAACATGCATGGACTGCACACAATACAAGTCACATGGAGGATTATCCTGGCCATAAGTCCAGACGCCAAAAGCTCGTCAGTCTACCAAATGCAGTCCATGGTGTACTAAGTGGAAGTGAGGTTGACATTTGGGCAGAGGCGTAGCAAGGGGTGGGCTAGGTGGGCGACCGCCCGGGGCCTCGCGCCTGAAAGGGCCTCGCGCTCCCAGGTTTATACGAAAAAAATATATAATAATTGGAAGTGAGAAAAATATGTGAAAAAGTTATATCGTTTTCCCGGCAATAAAAGTAATACTGAATAAGTTACATGTTTACCATTTGAGAAGCCACGTCTCTATAAACAAACTAAGAATAAAAGAATTTTCCATTTTATCAATTCTCTGCCTATTGTTCATTCGTTTTATGCGCTTGGAAGCAGTGTTGGAAACCTTTGAACATAAAACAGGGTTTCTGTCTCCAAAGGTTTGCTTGGTTTAAGCTTGTCGAAAGAATTTTATACACACACACAGACACACATATAGGGTTACTAAAAATTTAAATTCACGAAAGATTTTACGGCAGTGTGTTATATATTTATTTGAATTCAGGTATAATGAAACTCAAACGAATGAACAGTGTTACTCATTGTTACAAATTTGCAACCCACAGCGGTAGATGTCGCAATGCGTCGAAATCCAAACCTTACGCGGCACGGCGACAACAAAAGAGACGGAAACAATCCAACAATTTTTATTTGTTTTGGAGACCTGTTAAACACAAGCGTTATTGCGATTGTTGTAACTGTAAGATCTTCACTGCCGACATATTTTGAAGCCTTGAAACCAGACACAGCAATGCACACAGAATCTTGTGCACGGTAACAAACAGTTCTTAGCGTTGCTCGCTTTATTAACTCTCCACCGTGTTTAGTGTTCGGTAGTGATGTTACAGTAATGTCTGGTAGAGATCGCGATGTGAGAAGAAAATTCCCGTCCGGTGCGTCTAAGAGAACAAAACAGAATAAAAGTTCATGTGGTTCACTGATGAAATATCTGAAAACAAATGCAAGGGAAAGTGTTGCAAGTGATGTTAATGAAATACATGAAGATGAGTGTCAACCGGTACATTCAGAGGATGGTGCATGTGTTGATCATAGTGTAAATGAATTACATTGTGTTACTGCTATAGATGAAAATTCGAGTTCCTGTTCGTCAGTAAGCAAAGACTTAGCAGAACCAAGTTTCAAAGATCCAGGTAAGTGGATATTACCTGTAAGTGATCAACAGCGCTGCGAAATAGTACGCAACGCTCCATTGCGCCCTTTGCTGAGTGACGAACAGTACCCAAAGGACGATCAGAGTAGACATTTTAGCAATTTTAACTATCACAGAATAATGAAAAATGGCGAGAACTTGAACAGGCGTTGGTTAGTATATTCCGTCTCTAACAATTGCGTTTATCGTTTTTCATGTAGATTATTCTCTGTAACACAGACCTTCCTAGTGTTAAACGGATGTCATGACTGGAAACATATGAGCAGTGTGTTACAGAAACATGAAAACGGTGAAAGTCACATCAACTCTATGTTAAAGTGGCTTGAATTAGAACAGCGTTTGTTAGAAGGGAGTTCTATTGCCCATGTAACACAGCCACGTATTCAGGAATCTAAAAAACACTGGCGCGATCTCTTAGAAAGGTTGATAAGCGTAACACAATTTTTGGCTTCTCATAACTTGGCATTTCGAGGACATAGACAAACATTATCTACAGGACGAAAAACAGGAAATTTTATAGATTTAGTGAAATTGCTTTCTAAATATGACGCAGTACTACAAGAACATTCTAGGCGCATTCATCAAAACGAAATTCACGATTACTATCTAAGCCCTGAAATTCAAAATGAACTGATACAATTAATGTGCAACAAAGTCAAACTCGCCATGCAATCGATAGAGAACAATATCGCCTCAACTCTGGACTATTCAGAAATTGTGAGCGAATTCAGCTCCAGGAAGAGCAGAGAACGACATTTTTAGGGTGAGTAAAATAAAATTATAATATTTTCACTTTCATAAGTTTATTATTATTATTATTGTTGATGTTGTTAACATTTTGCTAACGTATGACTGAAGATTTTGTATCGAACAACACTGTGTTTGAAATTTAGATTGATTGGATTGATTTGTTGTTTTAAGTCCACTTTATGCACAGTAAGGCTAATCGGGACTGGACCTACAGTTTAAAGTGGAATCCGAACCACTTGTGTCTCCACCGGGTATCGAACCCGGGACTACTTGATTACAAGGCGATGACGCTACCACTGCGCCATCGGGAGGCCCGTTTGAAATTTAGAAAACGGAAGGGGGCCTCGCATTTTAATCTCGCCCAGGGCCTCGCGATATGTTTGCTACGCCACTGCGTGTACTACGTAGAAGTAAGGTTGCAATTTGGGTGTAGTACGTGGAAGTGAGGTTGCCATTTGGGTGCAGTACGTGGAAGTGAGGTTGACATTTGGGTGTAGTACGTGGAAGTGAGGTTGCCATTTGAATGTACTACGTGGAAATAAGGTTGATATTTGGGTGTTCTACGTGAAAGTGAGGTAGACATTTGGGTGTAGTATGTGGAAGTGAGGTTGATATTTGGGTGTAGTACGTGGAAGTGAGGTTGCCATTTGGATGTACTACGTGGAAGTGAGGTTGCCATTTGGGTGCAGTACGTGGAAGTGAGGTTGACATTTGGGTGTAGTACGTGGAAGTGAGGTTGGCATTTCAATGTACTACGTGGAAATAAGGTTGACATTTGGGTGTTCTACGTGAAAGTGAGGTTGACATTTGGGTGTAGTATGTGGAAGTGAGGTTGCAATTTGGGTGTACTACGTGGAAGTGAGGTTGACATTTGGGTGTAGTACGTGGAAGTGAGGTTGCAATTTGGGTGTAGTACGTGGAAGTGAGGTAGCCATTTGGGTGCACTATGTGGAAGTGAGGTTGCAATTTGGGTGTAGTACGTGGAAGTGAGGTTGCAATTTGGGTGTAGTACGTGGAAGTGAGGTTGCCATTTGGGTGCACTACGTGGAAGTGAGGTTGATATTTGGGTGTAGTACGTGGAAGTGAGGTTGCAATTTGGGTGTAGTACGTGGAAGTGAGGTTGCCATTTGGGTGCACTACGTGGAAGTGAGGTTGACATTTGGGTGTAGTACGTGGAAGTGAGGTTGCCATTTGGATGTACTACGTGGAAGTGAGGTTGACATTGGGATGTCTAGATCACATCTTACACCCCATAAACAGAAGAGAGAATCAGAAAAAGATAGATTAAACCAGAGGAAGAAAGTTGTAATAAGAGGAAAAGAAAGAGGCAACACAAGAAGACAGGACTACAGAAGAAAATCTCTACCTGAAAATATTTCGTGGATCCTTCAGCCCATCCATACGAAATTCTCTAACAAACCATGCAGACTTAAAACATAATATTGTCCCTCATTTTTAAACATTTTAGAAACTGTTAGGCAGTAAGAGTCGAAATAGACTGAATTTACATATAATGACTGTAGTGGCCTGAAACAAACTTCTGTACTGAATGTCTACGAATATGTTCACTGGAACAAAATAGGAATAGGGGCAAAATTCGGGCCATTCTATAGAAGGAGAGATAGGGCAAAGATAAACTTATATCTCTGTGGAAGAATCTTAAAGAGGTTGAAGAAAAGGAAAAAAATCATTCAAAGAATCTTAATGCAGTAAACACACACAAAAATGTTAGCGTCACTTTTCTGCAAACTTTTGGCTTATTGCTACAATGAGTGATGATTAGATTAAATGAAAGAAGGAACACTAGAAATAAAACTCGTCCTCAGGCTATTGTTCGAACCTGGGGACTTTGGTAGCGAGAGTGAAAGTCGACCATGTATACCCTTTCCCAGCTAACTGTAGAGCAGAGCCGCGCATATCGGCATAGGGGGAGGAGGAAAATTGAGTGGTGAAAGTGCAGCGTTGCCAACAGTACGGTCCTAACCGTACATGTACGGACGTACGATCCAAACCTTAGTCCGTACGCTAAATGCACGACATGTCAAAATTTGCTCTTGCAGTTTTATCCCTAATATTTCCCTAAGAAATTCTTAAACCAATCGTGGAGACAAAAATACGGTCCATTTGCCATATGCGTTCGGTATTATCCTTTTCAAAAGTTTGCAACGCTTACAGATTTCCTCGAGGAAATCGGGTAATTCCCGTCGCCTATTACACAATCCCGTTTCTCTCACTGTTCATTGGTGGAGCCGTCTCGCGTCACTACTTGCGCAGAGACTTGTTCTCGATCGCCTGGTCTACAGTTAGCTGGTACGGAGTTTTTTTTAGAGTTGATCTGTGCTCTTGAAATACTTTTTAAAGCCTGTGAAAATACTTCGAAATGATAAAAGTTTAAGTTCATTTAAGGTACTGAGGCTGCAACTTTTCACTTTTTTGTTGAAGGAAAATAATACCGTTTGGAACACACGGTATACATGTGACTGACAACACTACACAATTGATTTTTTAGAAACTAAATACCCCCATTGTAAAATATTCTTCACACACGCTTTATGCAAACTTCCATTTATAAATTATCAAATGTACAATTTTTGCTCAATATATTTCAGGAAATCGATTCGATTTCGAAACGAGTAAATTTATAAGACTCGCATTGAGGTCATTTGAAAGGTGAACGATGGAGATCACTTTAAACTGTAAACCAATGTAATCTACGTGTGACAATTAAAGGGCTGCATAGTCTGGCTTTTACCTACCCGCGGCCCGCTTGCCCGCGAGGACAGGTATACCTGCTCGCCTGCCCACGGCAACGAGTCGACTTGTGTCTTTACCCGGGTTCTTGGTCTTCAAGGCGCTCTGCGCTTACAAGGTAACTGGGCATTCAACAAGACCCGGGCGCCTGCAAAACCTGCTGGAAGGAAACAGCCCTCCGGCAGCGTGTCGCTCCAGGTGTTTCATCACCTCGTGGACGGCTGCAGCCAGTGTTGCCTACTTACCTAGCTCCTAAATCCTACGAAGTCCTAGGAGGAGCTCTCTCCTCCAAGGAGAATTTATATACTTAGCGATTTTAGTTCAGCGTAAGCAGTTTTTATCTTATTGCCAGGAAATGCACGCAATATTACAGCTTCATTTATCTAAATGAATGATCGAGCAAACAAAAATATCCTCACTGAAAACTAATTGTTTTTCATTGCATGGTGCCTTAACCAGGCACGCAGTGGCGCAACTAGAGGGGGGCAGGGGCCATTGCTCAGAACCTTGGACGGAAATTAAGTCTAGCGGAGGGGCCACGGTGGGGGTCAAACATTAAAGTACAAGTAAAAACAGGCCAGCATAATTTAAGAGTAGCAGGGCTAAAGGGTACTCAAGATGGAATTACTTTTCATATTTTTCTTGCATTTCCCTTCCAGACGGCCAAGGGCACCTGCAGAGGGGGAATGGAGGGGTAATTGCAACCCCTTGATTTCAAATTTTATGAAAGTAGAAATATATTATAAAATATTATACAGTCTCATCAAGTTCAATGCCGTAGCAAGGGGGTAGCGGGAGTCGGCCCTGAGCGCCGAACGATCTAAGTGAGAAAAGTTTTAGAACAGAGAATGCCATGCGGCCCGTGATATTATTTGCTATTAATGTTCGTTTATTACGAGTTGGATGAATTGATTATGTAATATATTTAAATAATATATATGCTTTAATGAAATTTTGAATATGTACACAATTTAGTGTTAGCATATGTATTTCTTATTTTACGTCGCTCCATGTGAAGAGAAAATATTGTAGATGGAAATTTTACATGCTATATGTATGTATATTCGGAATGCATTTATCATGCACTTTCTTTCTTTCAAAAACAGTTTGTGTGCTTGTTTTCCATTATTAGCTAATGTGAAATTGACGTGCTGAAAAAAATATTTCTAATCCTCTGTTTCAACACAAATGCGTGAGAACCGACTTCCACCCCCTTTTTGCATGATTTATGAGGATAATAATGCCTTTCATGCTACTTTATTACTATTATTGTGATTGTTGTTGTTGTTGGCACGTTTATCCAAGTACTTGCCCCCCCCCCCCCCAAACGAGGGTAACGGCAATGCCCCTGGCTGGCTACGGCCCTGGTGTTCGCAGTAGAACAGTGTGTTGTTCGACTCGCGACCTCAGCGTCGAACGTGACATGTTTCAGTCCTGCCCTATATCCCTATATATACATATATTGGTTGTTTACGGCATATACTTGTGGATCCTGTGCCACGGAAAACCTAATTCAATGTGATGGGGAGGGGGGGGGTAAGAACATTCGTAAATCTCATTTCATTGGCGATGTGGCTTACGAAGCTTCGAGTTCCCTTTTTTAAGTAGTGAGAATCTTTTGCAGTTGGCAACACTGCAGACAGGTGCAGTTTCTACTCGAAGCAACTACGTCATGCAGAGGGAGGGGCGTGCAGTTGATTGAATGAACGCACTGAGACCTACTAGGTATCTTACGACTGCGGGTACCCTTCGGGTTTTCGATACCTGCCAAGAACGATCTGGGCAGAAGGTCAGGCAAGGTGCTCAAGCGAGGGTGTTGCGCAGGTTGCATGGCATTTCAGGAGCGATGTCTCGCGAACGGGTCTGCTCCAGGTCTTGTGCAGGCCTCTAGTGACAATATATCTAGACGAAGATTTGTAGTCTACAGCACATCATTAGCCGTAATTAGCTTACAGTAGATTTCTTGGGGTGTAAGTACCTTTCACGTACTACACCCAATTGTCAACCTCACTTCCACGTAGTGCACCCTGGACTGCATTTTGCACACGAACGAGGCTCTGGCGACTGGCACTATGGCCAGTATAATTTTGTGTGTGTTGTCCTGTTGTTTATCCTTGTGTGTGCTGAGTGCCCCTTTACAGCCTCAGCTTATAACGAAAGTCAGAATATTTTTATATTTTAGTAACACTGCAATTATGTTATTTTAGTTATGGTAAGGTGCTGGACCCCGTATAATGTGACGGGTGCAAAATAACCTAAGTGCTGACGCACTCAAAAATTTAAATTCAAATTCAAATAGATTTCTTACAATGAAAGAGAATGTGCGTTTTCGATTGGCTTTATTTATAATACGTGGAAACAGAAATGCTAGAATAAAAGAATAAGGGAAGATAAGAAATAAGAGAAGAGGTGAGAACAAGAGAAATGAATGAAAGAACAAAGTAAGCATGAGGAGAATTGGAGCTTAAGAAGGAAGAAAGAACAAATTAAGGTAAGGAGAATAGGAGTTGAAGAGGTAAAAGTGACTTTTTGTGTAATGAAAGGTAAAAGAGTGCAAGAAAGTCAATATCAGAAGGAAGCGCTTGCGAATTTGAAGAAATTCCCTTCAAGCCGTGAAATTGCGGGATTCAAATGTTTCTCTTGTACTGAATACACAATAATTTAAGATTAAAATTGAGTTTATCTTCTTGCTTTTGTTTGTTTGATCCTTCTGTTAGGCCTTCACAGACGCTCAGAAGCTGTTTGTGACGAAAAACCATCTGTCATGTATTCTATAGCGCCACCCGAAGAACGCTTTCAATTGGATGGCAGCAAAACAGGTGAAAACATCAGTGGAGAACTCCGGTTGATGGCAGCAGTTTTCAAGTGCAGCTCTTGTACATACAAGAGCCACCAGCACATCGCGATGACCACCAGAACAACACCTCCGTCTAATGAACCTGTCGTGGTTCTTCCTCACGGGGCACACTCCCGACTCCTCCTTGTACTCGCCTTCCTGGTCGCACCTCCAGAACCGGATCCAGGGTTGAGTCATCTGAGGACCCTGAAGAACACTGCACTGCTTGCGGAGATCGCCGTCACATGACAGTACAATTGGGTGCTGGACCTAGAGAGTCCCGACGCTCAGATGGCAGAGAGACTCCAGCAAAACCTCACGCTTTGAGAGTACCTTGTCTCTCGGATGAGCCACATCGTGTCCTTTTGTACGTACAACATAGATCCTGTTTCCTATTGTGTACTCACAATTTTTTTCACTTACTTTTCTTCTTTGTTCGTATTGTTTGCAATAAAATAACATAATGACTACCCCTTCCACTTCTTTTCAACATACACATCTGTTTACATCATCAGGGATTATTACCTATATTTTATCACGTAATCTTTTTTATTGCTGAGAGTACTTTTATTTACCACTTAAATATTGTAAGAACTTTTCTATTAGAGTTGACGGAAAAATAGTGACCGATTTTGAACGTGGCATAAAATTCCGGACTTCTGAGGTCGAAGAACTCTCGGAGCAGTGATCGAATTAGGCCGGTATGAGCCGTTATGGCGTACCGGTAGTAAATTAGGTTGCCGAAAAGCATACCGGCGGCAGTAAATTTATAATATTGGCACTTTTTAATTGGAGCTGATCGCTCAAGTAGCTACTCAATGGCCAACAATGTGCTCGCTAATTCTCTCTCTCTCTCTCTCTCTCTCTCTCTCTCTCTCTCTCTCTCTCTCTCTCTCTCTCTCTTCTTCTTCTTCTTCTTCTTCTTCTTCTTCTTCTTCTTCTTCTTCTTGCACATTTGAGTTATACCCACTCTTCCCCCACCACGCCTTCCATGTACGTCATAATAAACGCAACAATAGCGCTGAGAAAATGAGCTAAAAAGCTCTAAAATGAACGGAATTGAGGAATCAATTAACATACTCGATCAAAAAGACAATGAGCCAACCAGTCGCATGTTTAGAATTGTAGATAATATTGGTAAGAAAGGATGGCCTTTTACAGATTTACCACATGACATAACTTGCAATAAATTAAACAATGTATCAGTTGGAAGGATAAATCACAGTGATCATGCATGTTAATTTTGTGGCTGACTTTTGTGGTGTTACGAACTTCTGCAGTAGTGAGTGGTTATTACAATTCACGCGTGGCACAAATAAAAAGGAGCGCAGTTGGTGAAGATAAAAGAGAAAGAATGAGAATCGAAGTATTATTTAAAAAATCACAAAAAAGGAAAGGATTGTATCAAACGACAGGTCTGTGCATACGAGCATACCGGCAGTAGTTCATTTCCAAATCGGCCACTGCTGGGAAGGCTTTTTAGGCAGCATCCTTTGTTGTTGAAGCGTTTCTCTCGTCGTGGGGAGAGGTCCAATGAGTATGGTAGGTGACGCAGCTCAGCTTCTGCAACGTTGGTAGTGCGACGTGCGGTCGGGCTTTGTCGTGAAGAAGGATTGGGGCTATTCTGTTGACCAATGCCGGACACAACTAATTTGCCTCAAATGGTGAACAACGATTGACTGATTAACGTCTAATTCTTCTGCAACATCTTGTGTGGTTTTGAGCGGGTCAGCTTCGATTATCGTGATTTCGTCGCCCAACGCTTTAGTGACATTTCGAGTTAATTCCACTACACTGCGACCAAGTTTGAACTCGTGAAGCAAAACGATGCGCATATCTTGCTTTGACAGCGTCATTGTAAATAACCTTTGATCGAGATAAATCAAGCGTTTGAAAAAATTAAGACAGACAGATTAAGCAATAAATAAGCTTTAAAATTATATGTAACATGCAATACAATCAGTGATGTATTAGAAAAAATTGAAATCACAAAGCTAAACAATTCGGCCATTATTTTTGCATCACTCTGAAATATGAAATGTAACGTATTGTAAGGACAACACGATCTATGTTTGAAGTTACACTGAACTATAGATATTATAAATGTCAGATGATATTTAAAGTGTTTTTCTTTCATGCCTTGAAAATGTCCTGAAAGATCTGAATTCGTATCATCAATCGGTATCAGTATTACAAAGTAGGAGGTGGAAACTGCGCAGTTAACACGAGATAATGCTATACTAAGATAAGATTAGTAATATTTATTTTCTTGTTGTTATGTTCATGTTGGCAGATAGAAGGAATCCATTATCAAAGTAACATGATTTGAAACATCTTCCTTCAACGGTAAGTATATTGCAGTCTGTTATATTGTAATCTCATTGCAAAGATATAATTGTCAGAATATTATCATAAAACTATTAAGTAAGTACATAGTTTATTTTTATGAACCAAACCATTAATTGAATTAGAACTGAAACTCAGTTCGTGTATGACTCTTTTATAACGAGTATGGTTTCCTTGTCATATTCATTTTATGTGTCATTTTGCATTATTATTATTATTATTATTATTATTACTACTATTTATTAGACCATGAGTTTACATTACACCAATCAGCGCACGCTTGTTTCCAGCAATTGCAACTCCTAGAGCAGCCATAAGTGCCAATACAGCTCTATACCAATATGAGAAAAGCTCCGGCAATCAGTGAATAGAAATGTACAGTCATTTATTTTCTTCTTTCGCTTCCATTCGGTTGTGCTTGAGTGCCTCCGTGTTCCATATTTATAACTTCCTTCCCTTGCTTTGTTGCAAAAAAATTCAACAACGCTCTAACCTTTCTGCTTTCGCTGTGTACGGTTTTCCTCATCGTGATGATACAACCTTTTGGCGCGAATAAAGGTGATGAAGAATGCCGCACAGTTTGGCAATACAGGGGAAGAATTACATGGCAAGCAGCTGATTGCATTACCCACGCTCCCTTCGCTCGCTTACAGAGGGTTATTCTCTTCTTGGTACAACAGTAGATACACAGAGTAAAACTTTTTCTAGACACTATTAAAATGTGCGCTGTATTATCATTTTCACAACGTTTTCCAAAATTACCAAAATGGTGTCTAAAACGTTGACACTGAGTTGTTTCTAATAGAAATTGTGAATCTTTCAGACTTATCAAGTGAAGCCCCTTGAACTGAAAACCTCGAAAGATTTTTAGTAATTTCGAACCATAAATGAAATTGCATATCAAGATATAATCGTTTCTGTGCTCCATTTCAAGTTTTCACTTTGTGCTCTTTTTCTATATGTGGATAATGCAACACTTTTATGTGGACTTTCGGGGGTTAGATTCACTTGATCCCACGATTCGTCATCAGATCGCATGCATTTTGAGTAAACAAGCTTACGACCCAACCTAATATAATTCTAATAACCTTGACAATAATCGTAGAAACGTAAAATGCCTGGCTAGGTAGTTTCAGCCCATAATCATCTATTTCATTTTCACATATCTTGGTAAGATATGCAAAACAGCATTTTAACATGGAGCTGAAGACTATGTTCACTTATTTTTCAATTTCACTTCGTCTTTTACTTCACGATCCATATTTGAGGATCCATTACCATAGACAAAGGACGGAAATACGTGTGTTTACTAATAGGGTTATAGAGTTCGAGTCTATTCCTCTCGTTCGAGCGTTATTCGCTCGAGCTTAAGAACTATGAATTCTGCATGCCATCTAGCGTTGACCATGCGAACTTATTGCCGCTCGAGCGAAAAATGCTCATTGCAGCACTCTTCATTGCTGCTGTAATTTTTACATATATTTTAGAAAAATATATACGTACACTTCGCAACATCTTATTTGACCGCCCCGAAAGAATTCTAAGTCCCGAAATCGTAAACTTAGCAACATTGCACTTCAGCTCCAGGTGAGAGTAGCCAACTTTGAGTAGGTCCTTCCACTAGACGAAAAACGCTGCGGTGATAGATTTTCAATTTAACACTTTCCATGAACTTAGAAACTATAAACCGCTATTATAATACACAATCAGACAGAAATAATAAATTGGAAAAAGAACCTTGAAGGATATTTACGATTCTGCTTGCTCGACTTGAAATTTGTGGGTTTGAAACACTGAATAGAGTTTTTCTCCACCTGGAGGAAATTGCCATCAAGTTTGTGCAGAAAGAAGTAAATTTGTGAGGAGTTTATCCGAAATTTTATTTACAATACCTTGCATAATATCGAACAGTTCTCAAAAACATATATTTTACACGACTTGTCGAGAAAATGTGCTTGATACACTGGAAGGTGGAAGTCTTCATAAACGTCAACATGTTTTTAAGGGTATAACGTCATTAAGTTAACGTAGAGCTGTTGGTTAGGCGCTGCTATCCATATTTTTCATCAAGCGTGAAAGGTCGCGGGTTCAAATCACACCCTCTCTTTCATTTTTTTTTTGTTTTTTTTTTTTTGTTTGCTGAACATATACCGTTGATATTAGAATATTTAAAAAATGAATCCGATGCACACTTGAGGAACGTCCCTTCTGCGCATATTTCCCCTTAGAAGTTGGAGATTTCCGGGATTTAAAATTAAAACTTTTATTTTTAGTTATTGTTCATATGGTGTGTGTCCTCCTCCGTAGTCGAGCGGGTTAAGGCGTTCACTCGTCTTGAGATCGTTCGCTGCGCGACGGCGTAGGTTCGAATCCGGCTCTGGTCGGAATTTATTCGGCCTACGTATAGGGCCGGTGGCAACCCACCATCGTGAGGAAATTGGGGAGCTCCGAGTGAGTGAGCGTACAACAACGGCTGATCACCCGTCACCCCAATACTGGTCTAAGATCTCCACGCTATACCAGGTGACGGAGGAACAGTGTGGGAGGGAGACCAGCAGTCGGTAGGTAAGCCAAGGCCCGCCAAGGTGCTGTAGAGCTGTGGGGTTATGTTATATGTTGTGTTAACACACACATCATGATTAATTCACAAATCACATATATGTATTCAGGATGCAAAATGTAATGTTATTTAAGTTATGTATTGTTTGTTCTTCACTGACACCTAAAATATTGATTATTTGATTTCGATATACTAAAAAAAGATATACAGTTATGTTAAATAGTGATGTAGTGCAGTACTGTAACGAAGGAGAGCGTTTAATGAGTTCAAATTGCTAAGATTGGTAATTTTATGTCCGTTCCTTCGTAATGACTGTTGTCAATCCCCTCACCACCATCTTACCATACGTCTAAAACTAATAGTAAATCGCTAATTAACATAAATAAATTGTTATTGCGACGAAGGCCGATTCGATAAGAAACTACTAATAAGTATTTATATAGTGAGTGACAAACAAAAAAAATTCAAGACCTCATAATGATCGTTAATTCATCACTGCTATGTATCTAAAATGTTTGTCTTCTTTGAACAGAAAGTACGAGTATCAGATATAACAAACTTTCCGCACTAACTTTGCAATATTCGAAACCACCATTACAGACTTAGCTCTATGTAACTTGATTCTGCGCATTCCACGTGGCATGTGACTTCCTCCTATCATCGAAATAACTTTCTCTTACTATTTCCTTTCCTCTCGTGAAATACAGAGACCAATGTTAACTTCTTAGTACGGTGGATAAACTTTACACCCAACGACATACTCCTGAAAAAAAAAACCTGCCTTCGTGGAGAATCAAACCTACGACCTTCTTCGTAATAATCATGCACGCTACCTCTTCTCCAGGTAGATCATGTTAAAATTTGCTACCAGTTTGAAGAAACCAATCCACACATAATGTCATATCTATAATTTCCTCATGGCAATTTTCACGAGGAAACGAATTCAGATAAAATCGAGAAACGATGAAAGGGAAAAATTATGAACATGTTTATTGGCGTTTTGTCATATTTTGTAAATTGTGTAAAACTTCCGTGTTTTGAACAAGCAATCGTTTGACCCCGTTTGACTGGACCTACAGTTTAAAGTGGGATCCGAACCGAGTGCATAAAATAACGTGAACCGTGTGGTGTAGAGGGATCGTTTGCTTATGGAATGGAAGGTCATGGGTTCAAACCTACTTCTTTGCAAAATATTTTTCGGGAAGTAAACGGCTTTGGACGAGAATGCTTATCTACGTTTCTTGGATATTTCCGTTGATATTTATGCGATTTATCTCCAGCATTTCCGGATGCAGAAAGTTGACATGTAAGTTCTTAATATGTGTTAACGTATAACAGCTGAATGAAAGGAAGAGTATTTCCTAAAATCCTGCCAATCACTGAAAGATTGAAAACATTAGTAGAAGCATTATTTGAGGCATGCACAGTGGCGACGATTATGGAGTATAGAGGGGCAGATGACCCAGCACTATGCTAAACATTATTTACGAAGGGAAATAAAGTGTCCTTAACCCCCTCCCCCCACCTTGCCCATCAGTTTCGAAACCCAATCGCCGCCACCGAGCATGCATCGCATAAATATTTACAGTAATATCATATAATATTATATTACGTTATTAGAACACTTCGTACTCGGTAAATAAAAAGGAAAAAAAATAATAAGGAAAGGGTGGGATTTGAACCTACCATGTTTCGATCTTGACGAAAACAGTAAAAAAAACGAAAGTGCTGTCATCTAACCAACTACTCCTGGAGATTGCTAACTGAAACCTCAGTAAAACACGTTAATCTCAGTTGAAGCAACATTGTGCCGGAGTTTCGAACCATTTTTCGCCAAGAACCAAGGAAAAGACATACGTACTTTGTAGAATCGTTTGGTGTTGTGCAAGGTATCTTTACTAAACATTTCGCATAAAATCATCATAAATTTGCATTCTTGCATTCAAATGTGACCGCAATTCTTTCCAGGTGGATGAGAACCTGTTCAGTGTTTCACAATGAACATACATTTTCCTATTTTCAAATTCAGAACGAAGAATCTTGAAATATTTTCAACATTCGTATTTCTACTTAACATTTTTTTGTCTACTCATATATTTTATTACTGCTTTAGTGTATCTTTACTTTATGGAATGTAAAGGAATGGAAAAAAAAATCACGAGCGTTTTCATTCAGGAAGAAGAAATGTTGCAAAGTTGGTTACTCTTAGTTGGCTCTGAAGCGCTATGCTGCCAAATTTACGAATTCCGGACGGTCAAATAAGATGTTGCGAAGTGTATATTTATACATGTTGAATTTTATTATCATTCTTATTAAAAAATATTATTTCTTATTAAATGATTATTAGGGCTGCGCCGATACCGATGCTGATGTTACGTTGTCGGCCGATACCAGTGGTATCGATATCGGAAAGTATAGGTTGGAATTCATCTACAGATACTTCTCAGGCATATTGGCTTTCACGGGGTCAGCAAAATCCCGTGCGACACTTTCGCGGAATCTAATTATCCTGGAAATTGTGCAAAATTCAAATTTTATTTTTATTTTGTATCAGTCTTGCACTAAAAACTGTATTTTGTGATTACATAACATCTATTTTAATATTCTGATGTAATTCTTGAGTATTTTAAATCAAATTTCTTAGTAAACTGATGCATATAATTGGAGAAGAATATTTACACACCAATATTGAATAATATTTTGAACAAATTTTAATTATTGAATTTTCAAGTAGCTATAGGTATTTTATTGGTGGGAATCGGTAAGAGTTATCGGCATCGGTTCAAAGCGGTATCGGCTCAGATCTAATGATTATTATTAAAAAATCTTACCCCAAATTTTGATGGTGTGGTCTACGGCATCATTATCTCCTGTGGGCACCCCTGCAGAGGACAGAGATCTGAGATTAAAACTCATTTACCTAGAGGCCAAAAGTATCCACTTTTTGTAAATAGAATCATTTACAGGGTTTGTTACAGTATTCAGGTATTGCGTTCTGATTTGAAGAGGAAATTTTAAAGTGTCTGCCTACAGAGCCATCTGCAGTTATTTTCTACAATATTTCATGTAGTGTTTGTGTCAAAGTGAACACAAATGGTTTGTTTTGTTTTCAGGAGGAGATTTATCTGACAAAGAGAGAAGTTCCGGTGTTGAAGAATCAGCGAAGATGGAAGTGCAAAGTTCAGAGGTAAATTTAAAAATACACTTTTGCAAACAATAAATATATTAAATTCCTTCAGTGCTAATATAATCATAGTAATAATAACAGTGACGGCGAATGGGTTCCAATACTAGGGGGGCAAAAAGAGTTTACTATCCCTTGATAGATAAGGTTTAGCATAGTGCGAGGGGGCAACTGCCCTTCTCGCCCCTCCTAATTACCACCACTGAATAATAATCATCTTCATTCAAGAAAGTATGAGCTATCCTTACAACCAATCCTTGTCAGTGAGGTAGCAAAACACAAAAAGCAAGAATACATGAGTAATATTAATATTAAAAAAATAGAGTATTTTTGTCTGATTGGTTTTGAATTTATGTAAGAGACATGCTATCATAAAAGTAAAGAAGTAAAGTAGTAGTGTAGGTGCACGGGTTGAACGCCATCAAGTGAGGATCAAAAAAACCTCAAAAACTCATTTTTTCTCCACGTTCTGCGACTCATTTATTGCGCTGACGATGTTTTGCAGCGAAGAAAACAGCAGCAAAACATCAAAAACTCACTTTACTCATTTGAGGATTATTAAAACCTCAAAAACTCACTTTTATTAATTGAGGTTCACCAAAACCTCAAAACCTCACTTTCTCTCCACGTTCCGCGCCTTTATTTGTTGCGTTGACACAGCGTGATGAGTAAATAATGTACTTTTTTATTTTTGAAGGATGAATGCGCCTTATCGTAATTTTCCAAGTCTCGGTCAAATGTTTATATATCGTGACCTTTGTAAACCTACCTCTCTCTCGGGAACGATGTGTCGCACACACACATATGCGCGCCTGCCTGTATTGTGACGCACCGACATTGGACTCCGCGTTTGTTTTAATATTTCAGTCGAGAACATGAAGACGATACCTGTGGAAATAGTTCTAGTGTTTGCTACTAGATGTCGCCACCGGCGATGTGGACGCAGTGTTGCCACACTATGAGAACCTTCCCAAGGGGAGCAAAATTTCCCTTTTTGGACCATTTGGTGCAGGTAGGCAGGTTGTACAAAAGCATCTCGCATTCGAGGATTATGTTGAATGCCTGAAAACTCGCTCACCTGTTCTACGAAAAGAGTATCGAATCCAGAGCGTCAACCATAAATTGACAACCAACATTGTCAGGAAGATTGCTTTGGATGCGCACGATGATAAGAGGTGCATCCTGAAGTGTGGAATTCACACACTGCCGTAGGGGCACTATCGCTTAGCAGAAAGCAAAACCTGCAACATATGCCCATCTTCAACAGAAGATTCATAAAAACAAAACAAAACAAAAAAAATATTTTGTTAGTTATTACAAAAAAAAAACAAAAAAAAACAAAAAAAAAACACTGACTGTCATTACAAAAAAAAAAACTTTGACCATATTCTTAAATAACCAGCATGCCTATGAATTTGTTCGGTTTCAAAAAACAGACCATCATGGAAACTGCACCACCAAATTCCAATAACCTCTTACCTTCCGTGTTATCTAAACTCAACGGTCTGTTGATCATTCACCTCAACAGCATTTGGACGAAATTGGATGATGAAATCGGCAAGATGTTTTACGTCTTCAACAACAATTTATATTTTTACGAAATTCCGATCGACGGGAAACTTCAAATCACTGTGAATCCGGAAAACGTAGGCGAAATCAAAATATCTACCGGCAAGAACATTTTTCGAATCAAGCACGACAAGATGCTTTCTAACATTACGTACGATGTTTCCGCAGGAGATTACCTGTACGTGGAACTTCTAGGAGATTACGACAAACTCGTTCCTCTTTTCGTAGAATTACGAATCGTCTATCCTATTATAAATAACCGTTAACCAAAAATGCCTAACGACATTTTCGGCAACACCAAGCGTGTAGACCACGCAGAAGAGATTCTCATGTTGGATGTCCGAATTAAAAAGTTGAGGAGCGATTTTATCACTTTGCAGGAGACCTTAAACAAAAGTTTAGAGTCGGAAATCGCTACGCTCCAAACGCAATGTCTCGATCCCATTCTGAAAATCGATTCCGAACTGAAAACGCTCATAAAAAATTATGTTGACGTACCTTCTTACGACAATGTTCAAAATATACAGTTGAGCGTGGATTCGCTTCAAAATGATTTGGCCAAATTACAGCAATTTCAATCGAAAAATGAAGATTTGGAAAAATTGAAACTCGAAATCGAAGAACGAACTTCCGCAATAGAAAAGAATTTCTCTGAACTTCAAACCGTCGTGAACGATATTGATGGAGAACGCTTGCATGTCGTCGTTTCCAAATTACAAGAAGAATTCACCGGCACGTTGGAAGAAATTAAATCCAAGTTGCAGACTTTGGAAGATACAATGACGAACCTACCATCGTCGGACGAACTGCAGGTCATCGGCAAGAGCGTCGCGAACATAAAAATTCAATTGGAGGCTTATCAAGATTTCGAACACATTCAAACCACCATCGCTACGCTTCAGGCGTCTCTGGAATTGATCAACGAAGAAATTAAAAATATTCACGCTGAAGCGAGCGCGTTGACGAGCATTCAAGACACGTTAAGCACTGTTCAGCAGAAGATCGAATATTTGGAAAATTTGAACGTCGAATCCAATCTTGCTCATTTTCATCACGTCCTCGACAACATACAAGGTGACTTGGAATCGTTACGGACGAGTGTACCTTCGAGCGAAGATTTGGAAAAATTGAAAACGGCGGTGACGGCACTATCCGATTCGAGCGACGTCAAAAGTTCGTTGAGCGATCTCGAGAGTAGGGTGGCCAATCTACCCACCTCCAAAGAATTACACGCTTTGAAAAGGAACATATCTCGAATGCTGAAACGACTGGAAACGGAAACGGTGAACGTGGAACAGATTCGAGACGAAATCAGTTCGTTGGTGTCGATGTTGCCCACTTCGCAGAGCGTCGCCGACCTTCACACGCAGTTTACAGAGATGCGAAGCATCGTGAACGATCTTACCGAGAAAAGCTCGAAATTGAATCAAGTCGAGAACCTTCAGAGTATTGTCGTCAACATCAGAGATCAAGTTGGAGTGCTGGAATCCACGCAGGAATCGACGCTGGCCTCTTTCGGTGCCAAGTTGCAAGAACTCAACGAAAACTACAAGCAGTTGAACGTGGAAGTGAAAATCAAACCGTCGTTTTCTACAGTAACGGATACCATAGTCGAATATTTGTTGCCCGTACAAAATACACTGGGACAGCTTCACAGCAACCTTGTTAGCGTCGATACTAAATTCGCCAAACTGCATTCTCTGCAAGCCATCGAAATCAACAGCGTACCCAATCAACAGAGAATCTCCACGTTCGTCGAAGGTAACAAACTGTACATGTTGCATCCTTATCATCCGTACTACAAGTTTCTCCTCGATGGCACGATTCAGATAAATGAATTTTCGTACTGGTCTCACGGCAGAAAAGCTAGCGTTCCCACCATGACCTTGATATCGAATCGTGGTGTCCAGAAAGCAGGAAACATTCCTCTGGCACGTTGGAACGAAACGCGCAACATATATGAAATACACGAAGACGAAGATCTTACCGTTTTCGACGTGAGTGCCGGCGATAAGCTGATCATTCAAAACACGAGCGAGGTGCCACCTTCTTTGAATCCCATCACGCTTGTGCTTCTCTTCAAACGTAATCTCTAAAAAAATGTCTAGGCAAGCCATCGTCGAAGAATTGCATAAACCTGCACGCCGTAACTACGAACGTTTGGCGGTGGTAACCAAGGGCATCGATGACCTCTGGCAAAGTGACCTCGTGGAGATGAGTAGCGGCAATTTGAAAAACGTACATAAATTGAACAAGGGCAACAAGTACCTCCTTACCGTCATAGACACATTTTCGAAATTCGCATGGGCTCTGCCGTTGAAAGCCAAAACGGGAACATGCGTCACGGAAGCATTCAAATTAATTTTTCGCGAAAGCAACAGACGACCTCGGTTTTTGCAAACGGACAACGGTAAAGAATTTTACAACGCCGTATTCCAAAAGTTTATTAAAAAACATGATATTCGACATTATTCGACTTTCAGTCACATCAAAGCCAGCATCGTGGAAAGATTTAATCGAACCTTGAAAACACACATGTGGAAACGATTCACGCTTCGGGGAAATTACAAATGGGTCGACATTCTGCCGGAACTCGTCGACACCTATAATGATACGGCACACAGAACGATAGGCATGAAGCCAGCTGACGTTTCGAAATCTGACGAGCAGCGTTTAATTTCTACAGTTTACTGTCCAAAGTACACTCCCACGACTACCAAGAAATCAAAATTCAAAATTGGAGACCAGGTGAGAATCAGCAAATTCAAACGCACCTTCGAGAAGGGATTCACAAAAAATTGGAGCACGGAACTTTTTACGGTGATTCGAGTTTTACCCGGAAACCGACACACGTATATAATAAAAGATAGTAGCGGCGAGATTTTGAAAGGAAGATTTTACGAAGAGGAACTCTCTAAAACGAAACATCCTGACACGTACCTCATCGAGAAAGTATTGCGTAGGAAAGGTGACAAACTGTTTGTCAAATGGCTGGGACTTGCGGAAAAGAGTTGGATCGACGCGAACGAAGTGATCTTGTGAGTACGTGGAACGTGGTGAAGCGTCTACCGGATTCGGAAAGTCAAACGAAAAAAAAGAACGGCGGGTTGCTTCCCGACAGCATCCGCTGTCTAATCGTAGGTCCTTCGGGGTGTGGGAAAACGACACTGCTCGTGGACAATTTTCTCCTCGCACCGAATTGGTTAGATTGGAAGAACAGGCACCTGTACGTGTTCTCGAAAAGTTTGGAGCAATCCAAATACCAGCAACTGATGAAACTGTACGATGGTCTGGACATTGCAACGTTCGCTTCGGAAATAAAACCACTCGACGATTGCCGTGAAAATTCAGTCGTTGTGTTCGACGACGTCATCCTGGAAAATCAAAATGAAATTCGCAACTTTTTCACGCAAGGTCGTCACAAAGGAATGGATTGCTTTTACCTAGCTCAAACGTTTTCCAAAATTCCAAAACAGTTAGTACGCGACAACGCTAATTTCATATGTTTGTTTCGTCAAAATCACACCAACCTCAAGCACGCGTACGATGACTACGTAGGCGGAGACATAAACTACAATCAATTTTCGGAACGCTGCTCCCACTGTTGGAACAGTGACGATTTCGGATTCGCGACGATCGACATGACGAGGAAACCCAACGACGGAAAATACAGAAACAAAATCAACGACTTTCTAAACGTTGCAACGTTGTGAGAAACGACGTGTATAAATAACGTTATGACGAAACGAAAAATCGAAGACGAAAATCTTAAGCTTCGCGATTACCTCGCGAAACGCTTCAAAGGTTGGAAATCCGAGAATCGCGGATTCTACGAAGAGAAAAAACGTCAAGATCAGCCTGTGATCGATGCCATCAGCGATCTAGGTAAAGAAATTAAAGGTGTCACGGAACAAAATAAAAATTTGATCAACGAACTCGTACCACTTGCAGCTAAAAGTTACACCGTACCCACGCCTATTTCGAGCATTTCTTCGACGCTGTTCGAACTGAAGGACGTACCACGACGTCGAGCCATAAGCAGCACGTCTTCGGATAAAATCGAGTTGGGACCTTTGGCACGAGACTACCTGAGCACGGGGAAATTCGACAAGGATGAAGTGTTCGGATTGTATCCGAGCATGAAAACCAACGAGGGTGTGGTGTGGAAGATTGGGAAATCGAAGGTGACCTTCGAAGGCAACGACATTAAAGTCAATTTAGGCGATAAGGATAGCTGGAACAGGTATCCGGGTACGGTGGGACTGCAGGAACTCGTTGCCAAAAAGCAGCCGAAAGATTACACCGACGAAGATTACCAAAGTTACAAGGAAATTTTGATCATGACGGATGCCTTGTATCAAAACAACGATGCTACGCAGAATCGCGTCAAATCCAGCAGCGGTGAGAAGTACAGGAATCTCATCAAGCCGATATGGAACCAGGTCAAAACAGGCAGCGGCGTCAAACTCTACAACACCCTGCCCAAAGAATTCGTGTGGGTGGACGACGTGCGCAAGCTCATAGACAGGTTGTTGGTTATTGCAGGAGAGGAGAATGCAGGCAATCGTAATTTCTACAACGAGAAGGTTGGCATCGTGGACATGATCAGCACGAAACTTTCCAACTTCATCGTGAACGACGACAAGGGCATAGGTTACCTCATCAAAATCATCAACACGCTGCCTCCGAGATTCTGGAACGTGGCCGAAGGAAAGGGACTCGTGAACGACATCATCAACAAGTTACCTTTCGAGATGCATTTACCTGGCTACCAGTACTGCGGACCGGGTACCAAACTCGAGAAAAGATTGGAGAGAGGAGACAAGGGTGTGAATCCGTTGGACGCCGCATGCAAAGATCACGACATCGCCTACAACACCACGCAGACGGATCTGGATGCACGTCACGAAGCAGACAAGGAATTGGAGCACGCAGCTTTCGAAAGATTCGTCAGCAGAGACGCTTCGCTGGGAGAAAGAGTTGCAGCACTGGGCACCACCATCGTCATGAACACGAAACAAAAATTTGGGTGGGGTGTGTAAATAAATAACATACAGTAAAAAAAAAAAAAAAAAAAAAAAACATCATGACTCGTATAACTAATTTGCCGCACGAACTGCTATGTAAAGTTTTTAAACAGGCAGTAAACAGAGATGTTAATAAATTTTTAATCATAGCGAGATCAACGCCGAAATTTCGCATCCCTTGTGAAATGGCTGTCAAGGACCGTCTTCGTGAGATCAGTGGCATGAGGTGCGGTGATCTCGACACTCTTCTTTCGGCCGCAGGGGGAAAAATTAAACGATAGGTTAGATGAACTGCACGAGGCGAGGCAGGGAAGAAGACGATACACGGATGATTGGCATAAGTCGAAGCAGGAGACGGAAGAAATCATCACGCACATCATCGCGTTTTCCGAAGCACGAACTTTCTTCCTCTGTTAAAAAAAAAATAATAATATATATACGTGTCAAAACTTGATATATAAATAACACACATCGTGAAAAAAAATAATCTTCGGTATATATAAATAACACACATTGTGAAAAAAATTAAATTTCTCTAACACACACTGAAATTTCTCTTCGATATGACGACTGAAAAAATGAGTGATCTCCAAGTATTAAAACAAATGCTAAATTTGTCAGTCGAATATGTAAAAATTCAGGAATTGGAAGTCGACAAACCTTACACAATAACTTCCGGTTCAATCGTTTCTACCCAGTATGGTCCCAAGGTGCGTCTGTTGCTCAACGCACAATACAGTCTATTTTTACCAGATCGATATGCTAACATGTTATCCGACCAGAAGCTATCTATCTTAATCGAGAACAAAACTCGAATCGTGTACAAGGGGACAAAGGAACTTCTTGGTAAGAAAACGAAGCACGTAATAGAATTTGTGTAACGGCTGTGTGGAGTATATATAAAATAACACCCCTTGAAAAAAAAAAATTACACGAAACAAAAAAATCTCGGAACATACATATATATAAATAACATACCTTGAAAAAAAATTTACACAAAACAAAAAAATCTCGGAACATTTATATATATAAATAACATACCTTAAAAAAAAATTACACGAGAGGGAAACAAAAAAAAATCTCAGAACATTTATATATATAAATAACATACCGTGAAAAAAAATATATAGAGAGCATCAACATGAAGCCCAAGGGTGTTGTGTACCAGATACCATACTCCAATCTAAAAAATCTAGGTGCCCTCGATGGGTTACTCACCAAGAAACAACGCGAGAAGAAACGTTCTTGCTTGACGAAAGGACACGGAATGAAATTGCTTCTCAGCACTCCACAATTGAGACGCTTGCAGCGTTCGCGAAAACAGCAAAAGATCGGAGGTTTCATATTCAGCATCCCGGCCATCCTGGCAGCATTGGGGGCCGTTGGAAGTTTGGCTGGCGGAAGCGCCGCCATCGCGAAAACCGTCATCGACTCGAAGAAGAACAAGGCGGAATTGGAAGAACAGAAACGTCATAATCTGGCCATGGAGAAGAAAGGGAAGGGTGTGATGAAAAAGTTTAAAAAAAAAGAAATAGCAGCACTCACCAACCGAGACATTGAATCTCTGATCGAACCGTTACGAATCAAAAACTTCAGAGGAGTTTTTATGTCCGACTCGTTACCTTCAACCGTTAAAAGAAGAGAATGCGGCGTAGTCAACTTGGACAGTCAAGAAAATCCAGGCACGCATTGGATATGTTACCACAACGCAAATAATAAAGCATTCGTTTTCGATTCTTTCGGAGGTGTTCCACCTACAAATTTAGTCTATTATCTGAAAACGAACAAAACTTCTATATACTACAACGACGAACGCATTCAAAATTTCGGAGACGAAAACTGCGGTCATCTCTGTCTCTCCATGCTCGCGTTTCTCTCTAAAATAAATAAGCCTACGATCGAAGATTTCCAGAAAGCATTGTGGAACCTGAAACACGATGGGCGTGTTCCATCTCACGAGCGAATCTTCGATCTTGAAACTTACGCTGCACGACGACATCGTCTATCCTAAATCCGTGGCTCTGCGTGCATTCTACAGCATGTACCTCATACCTAACGTCACGCAGCACAACAACAAAATTAGCGTCGGAAGCGAACACATCGTCGTCACGCCAGGCCAATACAATCTTTCCACTTTGCAAGCTCAATTACCCAAAGGCACGTACCTTTCTCAAAATTCGGTCACGCACAGAGTGGAAATCGTGTCGGCGACGGAGACCGTGGACCTGGGCACCATAGGAGAACTTTTAGGTTTCGAGAACGACACCAAACTCGAAGCTGGCATCAAACACACGGCAACCAACATTCCTAAATTTCTAGCCATAGAGACTCTAAACGTTCACTGCAACGTGGCGGAAGGCATGATCACGAAATCCTCGGACGGATTACTAGGAAGTCACAAGCAGACGGGAATCATAGCCACTTTCAAACCTAGTTCCGAGTTCATGGAACCGATCATCTACACACCCTCTTCGCCGATCTATTTTCCAGTATGTCGCAACCGCATAGACGACATAGAGTTGGTGGTGACGAACGAGAAAGGAGAGGTGGTGGATTTCGCAGGTGCAACGACCACTGCCATCGTGGAGATCAACATATAATAAATAACACACATAGTGAAAATGGAGCAAATCGAAAGTTACGAATTGCAATCTTTCCCTCCCAACCGTCGCACGTTCGCCAATCTCAACGAAGCGAACAGGGAGATCGAATACGACGTGGACGTAGGCGATGGGTTCGTTCATCCTCACAGAGCGGACCTCTACCTTCAATTCGACGTGGTGAAGAAAGAAAGCGGAGAAGCGTTTCCGCCCAATGCCAATTTGAAACTCGTGGACAACTTCGTGCCTCACCTGTTCTCGCAGGTGGAGGTGAGGAAACACAACACCGTCATCGACAGAATAGATTATCCAGGCATCACGTCGACGGCAGTGGGAACATTGAAATTATCCAAAACGGACGCGGCATACTATCAGGCGGGAGGTTTCGAAGCGGGGACGAAAATATCGACGAAAAATCACACGGTGCTCTTTCCCATGCGTCTGCTGCCGGGATTCTTCTCGGACTACAAGGAGATCGTGTGGAAGGGAGGACTGAGGGTCACCTTTCGAAGAGCGGCCAACGACAACGACGCACTGATGCGATACACCAACTTGAACGCCGACGGCACGCCGATAGCCAACACTTTACCCGAAGCAGCCAAGTGCGTCATCCGGAGCATGGAGTTGAGAATGCCGATCGTGGAATACGAAACGAATTACGCCCTCAAGTACAAAGCGGAGATCTTGAAAAATCCCCAGGTGCCGATTCACTTTCACGGCTACCAGTGCGTGCAGAAGTTGGCGTCGGGAAGTCACATGGAATTTGACGTGACGACTCAGTTCAACAACATACAGTTCGACATGCCAGATTTTGTCGTAGTGCTCTTTCAGACCGGGCGCAATAACAATCAGGAAAAAGATTCCAGTAAATTCGACGAGTGCAAGATCAAGAACGTTTATCTGAAGAATGGCAGGAACGAAGTGTTCCCGCGCGAGAATTACAACCTGGACATAACCAAAGACGATTACCTCAAACTTTACGAAGCTTACACGGCTTACAAGAGAGTAACAGAGGGAAACGTCGACATGTACTACACTCCCAGCGAATTCAAAATCCGCAGGCCGATGTTCGTCATCAACACCACAAAAAGGAAGCAGGTGGTAGTCAACGATCGCACCAACATCAAGGTCGTCTGCGAGTTCCACGACGCGCTACCTGCCGATACTCTGTGCAGCGTCATCCTGATTGCAGAGAAGTCTTTTGTGTATGATGTCAAGAATGAAAGAGTGACCGAACAGTTTTAAGTACAAGAAAAAAAATCACATAATTCTCAAAAAATTATACTGACCGTAGGTTCAAATATTAGATTAACTTGCAACGCAATGTTTAGGACGTACTGCGAGGAACACCTTCTTACATTTGTGGGAATAATCTGGAACAAAAAATAATAAAAAAATTAATTTTGATGCATTTTAGAAATAAATCACACTTGAACGCACAAAGGAACTTCCCCTTTGGCCCTGCGTGTGCCCCATATTCACCCCGTAGGGCGCGGCAGGGAGTTAGTCCCGCTAAAAATCCCAAACCTCCACCTGTTTTTTTTTTTTTTTTTCATTTGATGATAAACACTATTGTTCTAGTATCTTGGCTATATTAAATTAGAACTTCTGTTACATAAATTGTTTGTTTTTTTTTTTCATACATACATACTATTTACTACATTTGAAGCATATCTTACTAGTTTCTAGACGATAGTAGCCCCACGGGAGCGTGTGAATCCCACATTTCAGAACGCACCTCTTGTCGTCGCGTGCGTCCAGGGCAACCTTTCTCACCTCGTTGGTGGTCAACACATGGTCGACGCTCTGGATGCGCTGCTCCACTCCTGGAATTGACGTCCTAGTTTGAAGGGTTTTGACGTAATCCTCGAACTTGAGGTACTCTTGGACGACCTGCCTGCCCACACCCTTAGCCTTTTTCGTGATGGATCCTTCTGCCCGAATAGCATAGGCTTTGGGGCGAAGACCGGCAAACTCGATAATTACATCACCGTCCTTCTCGTCTTTGAGTTTGCCAGGCACCTTCTTGTTGGGAGTCAGGATTTTGTATCGGTTCGACTGGGAATAGCCTGACGTATCAAAGAGGTTCACAAAAGCTGGTACCGTGGCTATATCCCTATATGCATCGTCCGTGCGAACGTGGTACATCAAACTATCTGTGTCCGTGTAGAGTAGGCTGATATTGTCGTTATAGTGCTGGCGTAGTATCCCATAATATATTTGAAACATGTGCAGCTTGCTCAGGTCTAATACTGAGGCACCAACATAAATTGGCTTGTTGAGCATCACCTCGTTCTTCCTCATATGCACCAGAGCAAGCTGCTCATTATAAATGGTCCTCGATTTGAATAACGGGTTTGCTACGAGCCTGCGACATTGTGCTTTGTTTGATATTAGCCTCACATCTACACGATTTCGCACATTCTCCATAGTTTTCCCGAACACCGCATTGTTCATTAACTTGAAGAAATCGCGATCGAAATCAGAAGTTGCGACTGTGCGATGTTTGGTGTTGAGTTTGATGTATGGCCTCAACCATTGAGAATGCTCGAACATCAAAACTTGATGTACTGTGCGGACGGTAACCCCTTGCTTCATCAACCACCGGAGGTTTTGGTAGTGCAGGACATAACGCTCTTTGGGCTCGAAGTCCATGACGAGCTTTGCTTGGTTCGAGCCAGGCGGGCATTTGAATTCCGGGACTGGCGGAAGATCGCAGAACAAATCCTGCAGCTTCTCGGAGAACTCAAGGTCCACCTCGGCAAAAAATCCGCATTCCACATCGGCGAAACCTTCAACATCAAATTTGGAGGGATCAGCCCACTCGAAGCCTCTAAAGGGGAGTGGCTGCATCATGGAGTGTCCGTAGAGGTTATTGACGTCCGTGTACATCATGTAGCTGGACGGTTGTGAGGGGTCGTAACCGGTAGCCATGTGGTGATTGTTGGCGTGCGAGTGTCGCTGCGACACCTGGACCATTCCAACCCGCACGGCACGTTCTACAAACAGCATCATGTCCACGTCCGAAAGAAGCTCAAGCCTGACTTTCGTAACAAGAAGCATGGCCGACCATGCCAGTCCGGGAAGACTGTAGAAGTATGCAGGGTCCAGCTTGTAGATGGTCTTCGCAGTTGCACGAAACGCCTGGATCACATCAGCGAGGAGCGTCACATCAAGTTTGAGGTACGCATCGTGGTAGTCCCCAAGATTTTGGCAATCCAGCTCGCGCCACATGGACTGAGCATGGTTATAGTCATCCTCAGAGATGCCCGAGCCTCGCAGCTTGCTATAGAAGTTTGCTCGAGAAGGTAGCGACGTCTCCGCAAACTTGGTAGGGTCTGTGACGTATTCGTAGGGGTAGACCCCCTTACGCCTGAAGAGACCGGCATCCAAGTTCGGAAAATTCGCAGAGGTAATGAGCATTTTCTCGTCGCTGAGCTTTTTCGCCAGGGCATCGAGGCTGGCCGGGAGGAACCTCAGGGAGTCGAGGAAGCGAAGCTCGACGGTAGAGCGTGATCCTGGGATTCGAACCCACTTGCTCAAACTAATGTAACACTCCTCGTTCTGCGCCAGGACGTTGATTCGCATGTCGTCATACCCAAAGTGAGGCACCAGATGGTGGAAGTCGTATCCCGAGCCATTGTGAAAAAACACAGGGATGAAACGCGGGTCCCGGGCCATGAGGTTACATCCGTTACACCAAGGACCAACGTACCTACCGTTAAAGTGATCGTGGTGTTGGACTTTACGGTTGTTGGCGGTGTACTCCTCGACGCAGACAGGGCAAGCGATGGCCTCGTCGTGTCTACGTTGATCGTCGGGGGACAGTGGGAGCATAGACTTGGGGGTCAACAGTACCTTCCCTATCTCGTTGGCTTCCACAACCATCCTGTCTAGAAAATGTTTAACTGCGTCGGGACCACGATACACGTAGGGCTCGGGGGCGATGTGCTGGTCTCGTCGCACCACAACGTATGCGAAACTGGATGCCTCGTGGAGTTGGTAAGGGGTGGTGGAGGAAACTTCGGGATCGGGATCGCAAGTGGACAGGGGTTTGAGGAAGGCCTCGAAATCCGCGATGATGATAGCGGGGTGCTCCACCATGGCACCGTGCATGTGGAAACGCTCCACGGTGCCAGGTTTGGGCAAGACTGCCACCCCCGGTTCGTTGGCATTGCAGTAGAGCTTGTGGTTAGCGAGCTTCTCGGCAGCGATGTTGGGACCTCTGATGCGCTGATAATCCTGCTGTTCTTGATTACGAAATGTAGACAAGCACCTGCGACAAACTTCTATGTGGGTTTTGTCTTTGCTCCGTTGGCTCGAAACAAGCCGAGAGAGCGAGCGAATGAGGGTGTAGTGGTGTTGTGTCTCGTCCTTGATGAGCAGAAGGTGAATTTCCTGCGCACCATCGTCGTCTACGTCGCTCACCCGGATGGGGTACACCACATTTTTGTCGGTGAGGCCATAAACGTTGATGGCCAACCGAGGGTTGTGTGTACGGGCCTCGAACTTGCGAATATCCGGGACCTCCACCGGGTAGTCGATCCCAGCCATCGCATCTTCCAGCTCCAACTCGTACTGCATGTAGTGGTTAACTCGGTGTGGGTGTTCTTTCCAGTGGACAGGGTGCAATGCTGCAAGCACAGACCAGAGAAAGCACTTGGCGTCACTATTTTGAATGTTCAGGACGGCCTTCTTTGTCGCAATGGTAGGTGGTAAGGGGACGTAGCTGGAGGCGGAGAGAGGCACAAACTTGCAAAGTTTGACGCACAGTTCGTGAGGCTCGCCACACAGCGAACCCCCCGAGCCCTTCGCTTGATGTTCCTCCTGCTTTGCCACCAGATCCTCGGCAAACTTGTTGTAGATGACCTCTAGGTTTTCGACATCCGCCAGATGCAGCGTCTTCGCCTTGGTGTTGTGGCAGAAGCTGTAAATTTCATCAGACGGCTTCTTGTACTGGCAACGTAGCGATGCGTAGAATTTGGTGGAGTGCGTTGCAAGCGCATCGCCGAGGATGGAAATAATTTGGGCTTGCACGTTCTCCAAAAAGCTACGCACGTCGCATGAGCCCTTCGAAGTGAGGACAAAGTCCTCTAACAAACGCTCGAAAGCAGACTGGTTCGCATTCGCCACAGCCTTGACACGTTTGGCGGATGGTGGCAAGTCGGCTTCGGCTTTCCTCTTGGTCGAGCTGGTCGACGGTTGTGGAACAGGTGCTCCGACGACGACTTTGCATGATGTTATATGCCTTTTCAAATTATTAATGGTAATATGTTTGTCGCACCTGGGACATGGTTCTGTAGCGGTCACACGCTTACCAGGTACGCAGGTACGACAGTGCCTTTGGAAATTTTTCCTTGAAACACCAGTTTCACACGTGGGGCAAATTTGTACCGATTGCATCTTGTTGAAAAAAATAATATTTGTGGGGTATGTTATTTTATATATATAGTAGAGTGCCACAAAATAAATGCTGTGCAATAAAAAAAAAAAACCTTGGAAGGCTAATTCGCGATGGTGCTGGGTTTGGTGTGTGCTATTTATGTATATGCTACTTCTTGCTTCTTAATGAATCCTGTAAATAATTGGAAAAAAAAATAATTAAGCTTGTGTATAGAAAACACAAAAATATTATGTGTACATAATTCTACCAAACAAACTTTTTTTTCTAACCCTCAGCCCTCTTGGCGTATGAAGTATAAATCATAATTTCAGAAAACAGAGTTATTTTAAGATCGCCATTTTTTTAAAATTAAACCATAAGCTTTGTTTTTGTTTATAGTATTCGTCGAGCAATAGCAGATAGAGCAAGAATCGTTTTCCTACAACCCATAGTTTATAAATTACAAAACATCTTAGAAATTACATCTTGAAATTTTTAATCCAAAATAACTCGAAAACAGCAGGCACTAGTCATCATCCCTCCAATAGGTTGTAGAGTACTTCTAATTTTGTATCGAATGCTATTAAAATTTTCGAATTAGAGTAAAAACTAAGCCGGCAAATCAAGTTTCTCAAAAAAATAAAAAAATATCTGTATTTCCGAAACTTGAGGGGGTGGAATCGATTTTATTTGCTAGTCGAATAGTTCTCGTCGAATCCTATCCAACAAACCTAAAATCATCATCCTAGCTCAATTAGGAGCCGAGAAAATCAATGTCTTGGAAAACGTCTTAAGATTTTTGTCTTAAGAAAATTTTCTTGACAGACCGGAAGTAACATCTTGAGATACCGGAAGTCGACTTTCTTAAAGATTAAGATATTTGTCTTAAGACGTTTTCCAAGACATTGATTTTCTTGGTTTCTATGGGACCTAGAACCATGTAATTTTGGTCTATGTATATACCAGTACTTTCCCGACCCTGTGGCCGAGTGGTTAGCACATCGTGCTGCGACGCCAAGGGTCCCGGGTTCGAATCCCGGTCGGGTATGGTTGATTGTGAATGTCCATTTTCATCCATTTCATCACTCATCCCCATCTTCGCAAATTAACCAAGAAGCACAAAACGTGAAGTAAAATAAACTAAATTAATTATTAAGTTCCGTGTTGCAATCATGAAATTAAATTTTAATTAACTTTTTTTTTCTATCCATCTCTCAAATCTATATAGCCTGTTCATATTTGGTACGTCGGCCATTTTGTTTACGTAGCAAAAAAAAAATCTCAAGCCATTTTTTGCGAATACTCGTTGTAGCCATAAGTATAATTGGATATAGTTGTCAGATTTTATTTAATTTGAGGTTTAATATCAATAAGCGTGCATAAAAACTAAATATTTTAAATAAATAAGATTCGAATAACTATGTACTTCCACTAGCCTTTGCAATGGCGCAGCGGTAGCGTCGTTGCCTTGTAATCAAGAGATCTCGGGTTCGATACCCGCACAAGTGGTTCTTGAAACTGTAGGTCCAGTCCCGATTAGCCTTACTGTGCATAAAGTAGACTTAAAACATCAAATCAATCAGTACTTCCACTAGTCTCTGCGATAGCACAGCGATAGCCTTGTAATCAAAGGTTCGATACCCGGTGGAGGCACAAGTGGTTTTTGAAACTGTAGGTCCAGTCCCGATTAGCCTTACTGTGCATAAAGTGGACTTAAAATATCAAATCAATCAGTACTTCCACTAGCCTCTGCGATGGCGCAGCGAAAAAAAAAAACATCCTTGCCTTGTAATCAAGAGATCTCGGGTTCGATACCCGGTGGAGGCACAAGTGGTTCTTGAAATTGTAGGTCCAGTCCCGATTAGCCTTACTGTGCATAAAATTGACTTGAAACATCAAATCAATCATGCAGTACTTCCACTAGATATCAAAAACACGCAACTCTCCTCCATTTTTTTCTTGCCTTCCTCTAACAATTTAACACATTTATTTTTTTGAAATATGCCCCGCACACATATTTCCTACCTACCAACAACAGCGCGCAGAAGAAAAAAAAATATTCCAGCTACCAAGATGCATGCTTCAAATATATAAAAGCAGAGGGAGACATGAAACATCTTCTATATTCTCTCTCTTTTTGCATGTTTTGTGAGTATATTTTCTTCCACAATACATAAGAGCTGGTTGGTTTTTCAGAAAGTTACCTTCCTTCCACAATCTCTTATATCTGTTTGGCTCGTTTCAAGAATCAACTCACGAAAGCAAAACCATACTTATAAATCAAAGCCAACTCATGCAAGCTAAGAAACAAAGTTACTTACTTTTGGAAAATCCTGCGGAAATGCTCTTCACTGACGTTCAAAATGAAATAGAACTTTCTACACCAGCGCTTTAAGTTTTATACGGTTTTCTAATGAGGTCAAAAGTGAAATGTTAGCCAACGCAACGTGGACCAATAGAAATCCGAGACAATCTTCTCTAGAACATTCTTCCCCTACATTTCAGCCACGTCATTTTTGCGAGTTCGAAAATTCACAAGTTAATGCATCGCATCGCATCACTGCTACCTATGCTGTTAACTGACGTCACTGTTTTCTCAACAGTTGTCAGACCTGATGTTAACAACCTGCTGTAACCTAAGCATCATGTGTATTGAAATATAAACAAAACAAATTGTATACGTCAGTAGGGAATTCTTCCACCAGGAAGTATAACTTCCCTCGTCCCAAGGCCTACGTATTGTTGAATTTGTGTCATTGTGTCAACATTGATAGCACACGCAGAGAGGAGAGGGAACAAAATTGTAGTTTTTCTAGATGTGCTTGCGTCACAATACAGAAATAATAAGAGGCGCGTATATGTGTGTGTGCGACACATCGTGTTCCCGAGAGAGAGGTAGGTTTACAAAGGTCACAATATATAAACATTTGACCGAAACTTGGAAAATTACAATAAGATGCATTCATCCTTCAAGAATAAGAGAGTACATTATTTACTCATCACGCTGTGTCAACGCAACAAATAAAGGCGCGGAACGTGGAGAGAAAGTGAGGTTTTGAGGTTTTGGTGAACCTCAATTAATAAAAATGAGTTTTTTTAAGGTTTTGGTGTAAAAGCATTTTGTTTGTTTGCTTGCGTCACAATACAGGCAGGCGCGCATATGTGTGTGTGCGACACATCGTTCCCGAGAGAGAGGTAGGTTTACAAAGGTCACGATATATAAACATTTGACCGAGACTTGGAAAATTACGATAAGGTGCATTCATCCTTCAAAAATAAAAGAGTACATTATTTACTCATCACGCTGTGTCAACGCAACAAATAAAGGCGCGGAACGTGGAGAGAAAGTGAGTTTTTGAGGTTTTGGTGAACCTCAATTAATAAAAGTGAGTTTTTGAGGTTTTAATAATCCTCAAATGAGTAAAGTGAGTTTTTGATGTTTTGCTGCTGTTTTCTTCGCTGCAAAACATCGTCAGCGCAATAAATGAGTCGCAGAACGTGGAGAAAAAATGAGTTTTTGAGGGTTTTTTTATCCTCACTTGATGGCGTTCAACCCGTGCACCTACACTACTTAAAGTGCTCCTCTATACTTTGCATCACGCTATAAAGGCGTATAGGGGGTGTGGAGTTAGGGCCCCACACTTTCTTGATCTTCGCCGAAGGTGGGGGTGATGTGATCAGCACCACGACCCTGCGTGAGCACCGGAGTCGCTTGAACACGGGAAAAAATCACGGTTCTCCCCTCGGAGATCGAACCCGGGCCTCTCGCATGGTAGTCAGACGCCCAAACGACTTTTTTTTTAAGGAATACCTACCTCTATGCGGTAGTATCCCCGTCAATCACAGACATCCATTTCCTAACCAGGATTCGAACCTGGGACCTCTTCGGTCGTAGCGCGTTGTGCTAACCACCCCGCCACGGAGGTCGACTTCGACTGAGCTACCGCGGCTCTCATAGATTTTTGAAATTACTAAAATATTCAATTCTTTCAGCATACCTCAGAGTAAATAATAGTAAATTTCCAAGGTTCCATTCATTGGCACAAGCAGGATGGAAGGGTGCTACAGTTATTTTATGTACATTAAATTCACTACAGTCTACCCTAAATATCATTCGTGGAATGCATTACAAGGACAAAGGTTCTTTCGACTGCCAATTCTCTCTTAGAATTTGAGAAGGGAGGCGGCTAAAAAATGTAGGTCCCGGGTTCGAATCCCGGCTTGGACATGTGTTCCTTGCGACTGTCCCTTCATCAATTTCGTCATATCATCACTCATCCTCATCTTCCCGATTAGCCAAAAGTGACAGAAAAGTTACCTAAAATAAACCATATCAAATACAAGGGTGACCAAATTTCGACAATCAATATGAGGGAGATTTCCAACTTTCTGCACTGTAAAAAGTTGACAGTAAAATAAACGGTCTAAGACCGTCAATTCTCGCTGCCATCCAGATACCGTAAAAATTACGGTGACCGTAAATTTCTTTTTACGGATACCTGTATATTAAACGGTAATATACCGTTATTTTAACAAGTTTGTTTTTTTTAAAAATACGGCATAATGCCGTAATTTAAACAATAATTGGCTGTATTTAGATGGAATACCTTTTTGCATAATGTAAAAAATTATACTTTTTTGGCCAGACAATGTCAAAAAGTTATTTTCACATTACATATTGATGATTGATTTTGTTCTCGCATAGGTATAAAATTTCCAATTTCACTGCCAATGTATGTGCTTAAAACACTCCTTGGCAGCACAGTTCATCGTTTTCCACGATACTAAGGCATTTAGAGAGAATTTTACATTTGCACAACACACAATTGATTTACGGACCCTTGCAGAGGTCGACAGTAGTTAGAAAGTAAAAATTACCTGTATAACTAGGGGGAAATACTGAACTACGAATTACGTATTAAGAGCCCCCTTCTGGCTTCTGTAGTGGACTGGTGAGCTAACTCCCATAAAGCTAGATGTGCCAGGTATGAAACCCAGTTCATACATGAGTATCATTGTATTTATTATACCCATTCCATCATTTATAATCATTATCACATTTAACCCAATATGCAGAAAGAAACAAAAAAAATAATAATAATTACAACTTATTAATTAAATAGCATTTCTATGGCATCCACCAACTCCATAACCAGCAATGACATACATTTTCATTGGACAAAATGAACATGTTCTTGAAGGCAATGTTTTAATCAGGCCCTCTGATGGCACAATGAAATTATTCTTACCTTGTGATCGAGTCCTGAGTTCAATACCCTGGTGGAGGCATAATGCAATGGTTTGGATTCCACTTCAAAACTGTAGGTCCAGCCCCAATTAGCCTATCTGAACATAAAGTGGACTTGAAACTATACCTCTCCATTTACTACAATATTTATGTGTGCGCGAATGCATTGTAAGGATATGATACATTCACAAAGAAAAACAGTCATGAGGAAAAGGTGAAATATGTTTAAAATCCTTCCAAGCAAAAAACAAATTCACAGTGTTTTCAGTTATTCAGGAACCCTGTGAATAACATAATAGAAAGCAGAAAGGAAAACATAGCCCTCAAACCTTAAAATTTCAATGTTTTAGCATTTATGGAAATACATTTCCATAATGAGACTACTTTGTTAGTACAATAATTCTTATTACTTAAATTAGGAAATATTACAAAAATATCTGTAATTGAACTGAAAAAAAATAATTTCACTTCAAGTTCCTCACAATGCAACAAGTAAATCACAAATTGCACTCACAAACACACACAATACTATAATAAGCCGAAGTTTTTCTGTAGGCAAATGATGAACAGATTCTCTCTCCTTGACCACATGAATTCTACAAAAGTCTGAGAAGTTCCTAGATCTGACTTTATTCTCATCTTCAGGGTAAAGGTAAAGAAGTAATTCTAGCCTGAAGATAGTGGCATTATTCTCAAAAGCTCAGAAACAGTTGCAGAACCCACTTGATCCATAGCCCAAGAGAATCAATTCAACATAAAAAATTAATAAATAAATAAGTAAAATAAGATAAAAAAAACTGGCTTTTACTGGCATTACTACCAATCTTCCATCCCTGCTATTGGTGCAATCCTCTGAAATACTTTTCAGTTTTAAAAATGGAATTTTCAAATGAGATATAATAATTCAAATAATATAAATAATATATTCAAATCAACCAAGTACATAATTATAATTTACTTTTTATTTATTTTCACTTTACACTTGTTTGCATTTTGTCAAATAATTACTACATTGCACTTGTGCTTTTTTCTTCTTAACTTAGGACCCTTCTGCTGGATTAAATCACCTGGGAAGAAGAAATATACCATTAAGGAATTTGATAGAAAACAAAATGCAATTGCAACAGCATAAATTAAAAATTTCATTAATTCTCAAGTAACAGAATAACATTGTCAAAGGTGTTCAGTGGTGCGTAAGCTCAGTAGTGGTTTCGGACTGATACAGTTCCTTCAAAAAATAAATACATATGTGGAAAGGTGGCAGAAATTGTCACCATTCCATGAAGGCACATGGTTCCACATTATCTACTGGCTACAGTGGAGATGATGTGATCAGTACCATGTTTCAGCTGTCTCACCCCCTCCCTTCCCAGTTACCCATAGAGTAACTAATTTGAAAAAGTAACTACAGGGTGGCTCAATAAGTCACTTAACACCCCCAGTACAAGGCCACTGCAGCACGCAACATGGAAATGGTGATGACCAATCGTTATCAGGCCAAGGGGGAACCACATTGACGCCACCCACACGGTCGGCGGCCATCTTGATGTCCGCCATCTTGAATTCAACTTCAGAATTTTAAATGGGAAGGGGGTCGTGCGACATATCAAAATGGGCTAGAATTTCACGAGAAATGCAATGGTGAAGGTTTTTTTGACGTATATTTAACCAGTAAAAAGTTATGATTGAATTCTCGTACCAATTTGCTCCTTTTCGAGGTGTTAGAAAAATGCCTTAACATTTGTTTAGCGCTTCGGTAATGCATCGAGATCAAAGTGACGTCTATGGAGAGACGTTCGCATGCCATTGCACATTATTTTAATCGGATACATCCATGAAGAGCTGTGCATTATGAATGGTTGTCGCGAACAATTTACAGTGTGACGCTTCCATTGAATTAAAAGTCCTTCACAGTGACAAGGCTAATGTTTATGTTCGTAAGGAAGTTTATAAACAGAATATGTGACCCTTGTCATCTGGTAACTAACTTTGGACAAAAACTGGTTCATAACATTCCCATAAGTGTTCTGGTGTTCTTCCCTATTGAAAAAAACTCTGTAAAAAGTACCTTCTTCCATAAGCAAGGATGAAAAAAACTGTTTATTTAACAAATCCAAGTAGCCCTAAGCATTTAAGGTTCCGTTGATGGAAAATTGGCTAACCAATCGTGTTCCACACAGCACGCCACACCATTAACTTACCAACACTAACCATTCAGCTTTGATCTGTCAAAAATGGGTTATCAGATAAAAATCATCGAATATTCTGTTTATAAACTTCCTTATGAACATAAACATTAGCCTTGTCACTGTGAAGGACTTTTAATTCAATGGAAGCGTCACACTGTAAATTGTTCGCGACAACCATTCATAATGCACAGCTCTTCATGGATGTATCCGATTAAAATAATGTGCAATGCCATGCAAACGTCTCTCCATAGACGTCACTTTGATCTCGATGCATTACCGAAGCGCTAAACAAATGTTAAGGCATTTTTCTAACACCTCGAAAAGAAGCAAATTGGTACGAGAATTCAGTCATAACGTTTTAGTGGTTAAAGATACGTCGAAAAAACCTTCACCATTGCATTTCTCGTGAAATTCTAGCCCATCTTGATATGTCGCACGACCCCCTTCCCATTTAAAATTCTGAAGTTGAATTCAAGATGGCGGACATCAAGATGGCCGCCGATCGTGTGGGTGGCGTCAATGTGGTTCCCCCTTGGCCTGATAACGATTGGTCATCGCCAATTTCAAATTCCATGCCGCAGTGGCCTTGTACTGAGGGTGTTAAGTGACTTATTGAGCCACCCTGTATACTAACTTAGCTACTAAGCCAGCCATGGTTTATTTCAATCTGTAGAGCAATGACATGGTATGCCAAAGAACTTGGTTTGTGTCCTGGTCAAGCCTGAATTTTCTTTGCAAAAATTTCTACGCAGTACATCTCCTATGTGAATCATGACAATCCAGTTAGTTGGGTGTCTTTACTGCCATGAGACAATTGAAGTCTGCATTATGTCAGTTCAAAACAAGAAGAGAACTTCTTATGTACGTTTTTGCAAGTTTTCATTTTCAGTGTCATTACGAGTATTATTAAAGTGGTTAACAGAAAACAAAACTAAAATTCAAAAAAGCAATGAAACAAGAAATGGAGATACAATAACATGCTGTACTGTAGCCTGCATGTTGAAATGCAATCATGAAAATATGTATTCCATATTTGTTATTATTTGTAAAATGACATATATCATCATCATCATCAGTATTCCACCACGTTTTCCACATTTTTAGAGAACTTTGCAGATTTCATCCATATATTTAATAGAAACATAATCCATAGTTAATGAAAACATGGTCTCCACTTAACGTTTCATGAAATTTAGTGTATAGCTGTGGTAAATTATGGTATCACAGCACTGGTGGGGCCCAACTTCCACATTGCGCTGTGCCTTCATGTCATGGTGCATGATGGGCTTTACCTTACTTCCGTTCTGTGTGTGCCAAATCATATGGTAAACCCATTCAGTGTTTAAACCATTCATCTTTTAGATCTAAGAGACAATGCTAACATGAGAAATGACCAACATTATGATTAAATAATAAATGGTACAGTGGTATGCACAAGTTGGGTCAGCAAATTGTCCATAACAATTTTCTTTCATATTTCTCTTGCTTCTTTCGTGTTTTTAGGGACTGACCTTTTATGTATGCAAGTGCTGGTGTAGAAATTTTCAGCAGCTTGTTTGACATTTTGTTTCATTTTTTAAGCACTCATTTCGTAAAACAAGGGCAATAAACATGGCGATGGACAATTTACTTTGCAATTCTTATGCATCTCATTGTACAACAAACCACATCCATGCTGACAAGAAGACTCAAACTCTGAATGTTTGGTGATTAAAGTATGGGTCTAGCACTAAAACCACATTGCCACTGACCCAACCACCTGTTTTATGCACTGAATTGATGTGAATATTTCAGGAGAATTAAAAATATTTTAACTACAAACTTGGAGCTTTTTAATTATTATGTGAAAGTTTGTGCAGTGTTCCATTCACACATGATACAACATACCTTTTGCCAAACTCCAATGTGTTGCATGCTTGAAATGGATACTGATATAGCATTCAGGAAGCCAAGCATTCTATCAATTCTTGCTCAATTGAAAGCATAATTTCCATGCATTCTATTAGGGACGATCCTGTAATAACAATAATAAATTTAAGAATCTCATTCAAAATATCAAATATATGAACAAACAAAAAAACAACAACTTGCATTCAGTACACGGAAGGGTTATTTCAAAGAATGTCAATTGGCCCACTTTTAAGGAAAGCCCACTCTGACCTTAAATAGTTACAGGAGTTTGTATGATAAATTGGCAGCATTTTTTAAAAAAGTAGGCCCTGTGTGTTAGTATCAATTCAAGTAATTGTTCAATTCCATGACCCACTCTTTCCACACACAGCCATTCACATGGAAAGTAAAGGTAAAGGGATTGAATAATAGTTGTCAGAACACAAGATTGAAAACTTTCAATAACCTTTACCATGATTTATTTTATTTATCTTTCAAGCTAACTTCCAACCATTGAGTGAGTAACATTTCAAATTTCTTATAAAAAACTTATTGGATCCATTTCTAATGGGAGGAGGGGTGGGTATTTTGTTGCTTCAGGTTCTAGTTGAAAACATGAAAAGCAACTTACTTGTGGATTTGTCCAAAAGAGGTTCCAATGCAGTTTCTAGGACCTCCTACAGAAATTTCACAGCTCACTACCCATTGGCACAATTCTTGGCATATCTTTTACTTTCCAGACTTAAAATCAGAATTTCTCATAAAAACCTGTAATTAAATGAATTTTGAGCATGAAAACCATAAATTATTAACAATTTCGTACAGTTTTAAACTTAATGATAACAATTAAACCATAAATTACCTAAATCTAGTGTATTAAACTTATATTGTGTCATTGTTTTGATTACTGGAACTTTAAATCCAAATTTTGTCCAAAATTGCAATTCTTACGAGAGAAAAAGAATTTTAAATCAGTCATAAGATACCTAATTACAGTTAAATATGCATGAATGCTAATTGTTGCAGTCATAAACAGATTAAACTTGAAGGGAAATACAAAATAACACCAAGAACTAACATCTTTCATGTCAGTACCACTCAGTTTTTATGCAAAAGTGTCATTCTTGGAAAATTCCGCAAAACCGAAGGAATTTTGAATTATTACAAAAATTTTGCTTTTACTTCACATTATTTGCTTAGAACTAGCAGAAGGATTTTAAGTGGATGCTCAATATGTTATGGAACATCCAAATAGTTAATATTAGTGAAAATCAGTGTTGCCATCTAATTTTTTTAGAAAATTCCTCAGTGTTCCGCAGATAAAAATTTCTAAGTTTCAATTTTGTTTTCACATACAAAGTTAAATATAACACCTCCAACTTGTGTAAATGTACACTATTATAATTACTCATAAATTTGTATTTTTAACCATTCACTTGACTTTTTGTCAGTTATGTAATTCTACTTACCTAAATACAAAATTATGAATAAAATGAACAATATTGGGAGACCAGTTCTTCATTTATAAATCTCCCATGGGATTTAATACTTCTCAACAGATAACCTTAGCTAGATCAAAATATCTTTACTCTGATGGGGTCTAGAACCCAATATTGAATTTTACTATAATTTTGGGACTTTCAGATAAATGTCGGCTAATTTGCATAATTTTTTTTCAGTGTACAGGATAGGTGAAGGAAGGGGACAATTGAAGCACACCGTGTCATTTTTTTCCCGTAAAGCTTTTAAACCCTTCCCTGGAATTATTTATGTGTGGAGGTTCAGGATTAACAGCAGTAGCGAAGCGTAGTCTTACGAAGGAGGCAAGCAATGTTTCAGTACAACAAAACATGTAGTACAATGGCACGCCAAGAGGGGGATTAAAGGTTTATAGCCTCATTGGCCCGGTCGCTGGATTTGTCAAAATATCATAATAAAATGACGGTTCTAAAAATAAACCATATGATATTCAAACGCCACATTTACTTTCGAAATTCCAGGTAACGTTATTCGTATGGTAGTAAACGTCTTACATATGCGAACTTTCCGCATACGACTAAAGGGGTACGTAATTTCTTATTTATTTATTAGTACTTTTATTTGTTCATTATTTTTTAATGTGGGCAAACGGTGACCAAACGGATTTAGGTAAAATAACTCATTTATTTAATTTACACTGCGTGATTGTAATTTAGGATTTGTGGGCACCCTAAAAATCGCATTCGGAGTCAAACATTAAAATAAAAAGTTAAACACAAACTTTAAAAATTTCATTTCAAACCAAAGAAACACATGCATAGACGATGTACTCACCACAATAAATTCCAAACTCCTTTACATATATAGGAAATTTCCCGCTATCGAACAATTCAACAAATCTTAGGTCGTCAAGGTTCTCAAAACGTGAAGACACTCCCACGCTCTTTCCACAACTGGAAAGCATCCACGCAAGATCACTTTGGAAATCTCTGAAACGACCGAAAGTGATACCAACCTATTTCCTTAATTTTACTCATCATGGGAAGGAAAGATATATCAGTTTGGAGATAGAAATTAAGCGATGGAATCAGAATCATTACAGCAGAAAGAGTATATACATAATATTTAAGTAATAAAGTGAAATACAGAGGCGTGTCCGGGGCCGGGGGAGGGTTGCCCCCCCCCCCTTTGGCCCAGTATTCCTATGGAAAGGAAAGTCAAAGGCAGGAAAAGATGACAAAATGAGGAGACTACTACAAAAAATCCTGGGAGCACCACTTGTGTCATAATAATAAAACTTAAAACATGTTCTTGTGTTCATAATATGTACAATGTATACGATTTAATTGTGCTGTGTAAATATCAGTAGAGAGTTCTTTTTAGATAGCTTTATTTTCACCCCAAGTTTTATTCAAAAGCAGTCAATTTATTGAATGTGGTTGTAAAATTTGTGAAACAGCTCACTTGAATTACTGTGTAAATAATTTGGCAGTTGCAAACACTGGTGCGGTCAACACTTTTGACGTAATTTGAGCTGGACCGAGCTGGACACAGGGTGCAGACCAAGGTCCGTCGAATCTTCCCTCCCTCCCTGGGGAAACTCTTCACGGGGGTGCAGACATTTCACTTACTGGAAACACAAACCCCCGCCCTTTACCATCTCGCCCGAACTCCCAATATCCATTTTTTTTACGCGTTTTACAATACGCGAAATCTAAAATAAATTGTAATATAAAATGATATATATATCTATATACGGAATTTAGAACAATGATAATAACTTATTTTAGTTATTTTATGACTAAGAATTATTTTTATATTCGCGATCTTGTTTACGTGTTCATGAAGACAAATATTCTTTACTCGTAGTTTTTGGTGGCAATATATCCTTCTGCTTTCGGTTGAGCTCGGCTATTTTCGGGAATAACGCAAGCTCAGCAAGCAGAGCTTTTGGTATAAGCGTTGTGGACGGGTTCCACTCGAATTTCACGCTTCGCCATGTGACTCCTTCGGGTGCGTTATTTTCCCGCAGAGCAGCCGCAAGCATTGAGGCTGGTGCTTGCTACAGAGCTGCTGAGGGAGTTTGCGGCCGTAATTTTTCGCGAAATCGAGTGCGATGGAAACGAAATAAGGCTAAAACATTAAGTACATTAAATGATATTCGAATAATGCAAGCAGTGCTTGCATTGCTTGTACTATATCTTCGCCTCTGATTAACAGTATCATTCAGTCACTACTGATGAAATCCATACAATTTCAGCCAGTAATTTTAGGCTGTTATGCCAGATGACTTGTTATGCCCTTGACTTTCTGTACCACCAAGTGAAAGTTTTTGCCTTTTTTATAAAGATTAAGTTGTTTATGTAGCTTTTCTGCTGTTTTTAGCTCAGGGAAATGAGTTATGGTGAAGTAAAGTACCTAGTTTCCTTAGCCTGAAGCAGGAAAGCTCGAAGGCTTCATGCAAGTGCACCCAAAATATTAATAATTAAAGTCAATAATTGAAAATAAATATTAATTTTACATTTTAAATGTATTATAAAATAAGGTAAATCAAACACGAAGGACTGAAAACTCACAAAACCAAAATAGAAGTGTAACTATTGTTAGTAGTGCTAAGTTTGGTGACGTTATCATTTGCACGTATTTGAATGTGCATACACCAATTTTGACCAATAAAAAGTTGCGAAAGTACTCCGAGATAGGAGGTTTTTAATTTACGTGAGCTGTGGTTTGGGCTTTGGGTTTCGTGCTTTCCGCGCTTAGAAGCACATTCTATGTTACATAAAACATCAAAACCTGTCAAGTAAGAAAAAATTGTACCTCAGAGTCTGTGTTACTAAACATTTCTACCATCCGTAACTCGGCTATTGCAAGTTTCTGCTTTCAAAAATTTCTGAGTACTACTTGTAAACAACAGACACGCACTTCATATATCGTTCGTATACTACCTAATGAAAGTGACCGGTATTTGCAATGTGGTACATGTGATAAAGACATTGATGAATTTATATCTTCCACTACACAGGCAAATTGAATAAATGCACGTGGTTTTGGCTTCGTTGCATAGTACAGCAGTACAATAATAATAATATAGCACTAATAAACTGTGTTACAATGAATTTTCATTCCATTATGTTAAAAAATAAAAACATTATACGTACCTTGAGTTATGTAGATTTACTTTCCACGCAGGCATTCGAAGCACAACCATCGATAAAGAAGCACAATATAGCAACAAAAACATACGCTTCGGCCATGTTGGCCTGTGAAAGTTGACAAGCGACACAAATGCGCATGCGCGGCTTGGTCTAAAACGGTATGGAAGTATTTCCGATTCCACGGTCGAGTCCGTAAAATTTTTACGGTATGATGTAGTAAATTTCACGGTAACTTCTAACAGTGTGCCTTGAATTTAAGGGAAATTTAGTAGCGACATATTTTGAGCATTATTAGTGGTGCTGCGTCACTCTTCAAGATGTTCATGATTTGGATAATATTAAACAAAAAAAATTCATTTACATTTTATATAATATGCAGGTCACAATCTCTCTATATATAAAAATGGATGTATGTGTGTGTGTTTTTTCCGCCATAACTCTCGAATGCCTGGAGCGATTTCAACCAAACTTGGTATACATATCACTTGCAATAGAAAAGAAATACTGTGGGGGTAAGACACCCCTGTCACCAATAGAGATGGGGATAGGAAGGGGTGACAAGTAAAAATAATCGAAAACGACCGATATTAGTGTGGAATCCATAGTTTTCGGGGCCGCTGAGATGAATAGTGACACTCCCAATGCCGTTCAACTCAAAGTTCATTTTACACTATAGTTAGAATTCATTATATTCCTGTCTAATGGAAGATTGGGATAAATAAATACCCGGGCAACGCCAGGCAATGGGCTAGTATAGAACAAATATGTACAAATTTGTATATGTCTTAGCACTGAGCTACATGCATTTGTCCACTGATTCTGCAAAATCACTCATTTTTTTAAAATCATCTTATGCACATTTCAAAAAATCTTTAGAACCATCATATTTAATTGTTTTCTTTGGCTCGTCGAACTCGTATTGGTCTATATCGGGTATGAAATAAGAGGAACAATTTGAATGTCAATACTGGAGCCTGGAGTATAAAAAATAGCCCTATTACGGGAGTTTCCTGGAATACGGTATATAGCTACATGTACAGTACGTTGTAAATTAGGAATATCTTCATTAAATACTGATGTGAAAATCGATTGCAACATTATAATTTTCTTTCATTACTTGACTTCACAGACAAAGTGCTCCATATCTTCAACGCCAAACATGGATCACCTCCGATAATGATTATCTCAACCAATTGTCAATATCTAACATGTAGAGGCATGTATTTTATCTAGAAACAGGTAGGTAGATTACAAATAGTAGATATAAATAGATTTTAAGAGCTTCGATAAAATGTTTGAAAGTCAACCGAGTCATACATATCCCATACAGCACACAAATATCAAGAATAGATCTAATAGGCACCTTCTGAATATTTATGTCGAAGTTCTGGATATCAAGGAATGTCCAGTATACAGCCATTGGATATCCTCTGGATATCCATATAGCCGGTCCATGGGATATCCATAGGATCTCCACAAAGAATATGTTTGCGACATTCTGTGGATCCTTTTTGGACATTGTTTGGACATTTGTACTTTATGGATCATTTGTGCACATATTTTGGTTTGGATATTTTATGGATCATATTTGGTCATATTTTGGACATTCTATGGATCACTTTTGGATATGATCCGGACATCCGTGCGACATGATTCATGTGAACAGGACGTTATGTGAATGGTTTTTTTTATTTGATTGTGGATAAGGTTATGTTCTGCACTATAATTAGACCTAATCTGGACATTATTCTGATATTTTTCACACATATTTTGGATACGAAAGGAACATTCCTGGACTACGCATATCAAAGATCTCGTGTGCAGATATGTCTACAATAAGTCCTCCTCTCTCTATCTTTCTCACACACACACACACATACACACACAGAGTTTGAAACCTATAGTGAATGACTGGACACTATGAAGGAATTGTTCCACGGATATCAAAATATGTATGTTCATTTTTGTATAACACATGAACATATACCGTATATCCAGCACTGGAGATCCCATGGATGTCCAGAACGCAGAACGAGAGATCCTCTGGAATTCCAGGTCTCAAGATTCTCTGGATATCCAGAATGGGATATCTCTTGGACGTCCGGTGGATATCCACAATAGGATATATAGGATGGGGTATCCTATGGGCGTCTAATGGATATCCATAATATCCATGAATCTGATCTGGACATTTGTGGATATCCATTGGAGATGTGTGCTGTATCGATATAAGTATCCTCAGTAACCTCTTTGTAAATCACTTAATTATAGAATAAAAACTAGGTTTGCAAAGACAAAATTCAGAAATTTGAAGAAAGTCAATGAAAATATATTATTTACCATAATTCATAATGAAAGCAGACCCTGTATTAACCTTCAGTTAATAGCAAAATGTAGTGGTATTCTCTTTTGAATTCCAATTATATACTACAGAGTGTCGCTGTACAACACCATCCTTCAAAGCTTGTAGAGCACGTCAAGAAGAAGAACAACTTTTCTTAATAATCTCGATAAGGTCTTGTTTCGATGCTACAAGCTCTCGAAAATAACGGACTTTTACTCATTCACTGTTTATGAATTTGACCCATTGTTATTGTAAATATTAATAGACTCAACATATCTCCTTGTTTGATTCTTCAATCTATATTACATTTTTCTGTCTATTCTCACTGTCCCTTAAATTTGTATCGTGGCACTATTTATTCTTTTTTATATATATTCACTGGCTTCCTGTATTCTTAAGTGTTACCCTGAGCTGACATCATAGTACAATGCCAAATTCGGCCTACATTTGTAAACGATACTTTTCCCTTATGATAATGTGATACGCATTGTTAAAGAATAACAAATTTGCATTGATAATGTGTAATTTTCACAGTGTACCATATTAAGTTCACATGTTCACTTTTAACAAGTTTCATTGAATTACAGATCAATAATGGGAACAGCAAATATACTGAAGGGAATTCAAGAACAATCAGCATTATAAACCTGCTTGAAGAAGAAGCCAAAATTCATAATGAGTGGAAAATCCATGGCTGTTCAGGCCTTGTCAGAGGACAGAAATAAAGGATTCAAAAAGGACTCCAGCCTTCCCCGAGCTCAAAACGTTGAAAAGGGCACAGAATATCAAGTGAAGGTAGCAGCATTGATGGTGATATCTGCTCTCAAGAAGGGCAGTTTTTGTTACAACCTGTCAACTGAAGACATTTCATTTAGACTCTTTGATGATCTCGTGTTTAAATATATTCAAGGAAACGAATTAATGTGCAGATTTCTTCAATTAAAACACAGAAAATGTGGATCAAAAATAACTTTTAACGATCTCTTTGATGTACAAAAGAAGAAGAAAGATTCAGCATTCCATCTGATAAAGTACTTCAAAGCATTTTTAGACATCAGAAAGCAAGAAGATTTTAATGTCAACATAGAGAATTGCATCATATACACCCCAGCTGAGTTAGATTTTGATGAAGTTGGCACAGAATGTGGTGTGAAAAACATGTCATCTGGGAACAATACAGTTACATTCAGACAGCTCTTTGAAAAAGATGACTTCTTGGATGTGGGTCAAAATTCTTCCATGTACCAGATACAAGTTGATGATTTCATCAAACGATTGCTGAGAAGGGTTACTGCTGAGGAGACTGTAACCGATGAAGAGATTACTGATTTTTTAGAGCACTTAATATTTGCTGTGTGTCAACCAATAGAGGATAAAATGGATGACATTTTATTGGAAAAACTGAAGGAGACAACTATTGGTATTAATGCAACACAGTTAAGAGATGCATTATACTCCCACATCAGAGTATGGTTTAAAAATACTATAAATCCAGAATATTTTACAGAAAGAGATACTGCAAAATGTATCCTGCAGCTACTATCAGAGAATTTTCTGAAATCTGTAGAACTACCTTCTGTGACGTTTTCTCCAAACATTCAGCTAAATGAAGCTTTGAAAGACCATGATAGAATTTTATGCATATCCACTAGTAGTTCAAAATTCTGCATTAGTAGACTAATACAGCATGAGTCTTTAGCTTCGTCTAGGTACGTGTTAAACTTCAAAGATTTAAGAACAGTGAAGGATATTATCATCCCTTGCTTTTCTTGGAATAACAATTTCGTAATTATCTATGAGTCTACAGGTAAGCCAAATGAAGACAAAAAAGTTCTAGAATCTTTGGTGGAAAAGTTTCTACATCAATGTGGTCCAACTAACGATGGTAAAGTGGAAGGTAGTGTATCCAGATTTATCATAGTTACTAGATTTAGTGACCAAATGTTAAGGCAGGCACTAAACGAGAAGATAAGAATATGTTTCCTTGAAGAATCATATGACTTAAACAGTCTTTCCAATGAAAGCAAACGTTCACTAATGAAAAAGGAAGTAATTTTCCAAGGTTTTCCTGTAGCTCTGGAGGAACTTTATCTCCAAGATTCATTACCATCTTTCAACACAGAAGACATTGAAACCTTATTGGCAGAAGAGAACATATCTATTGGAAGTCGTGTAACAAAGTTGGAAGACAGTGTTACAGCTTACGTTTCTCGCAAATTCTACATTGAAAACATTTTACTTCCAAACTGCGTACTTCAATTAAAAGATGACATGTTTGTCTTAAGTTATGCTGATAACAGAGAACGCAATTATAGAATGATACCTAGGTCACCAATTATATACACATTTTCTGTCAAAGAAATAGAAGACTTTTGTCACAGTAAAGATAATATTTTCCTTTTAGATGCAGAAGCAGCCTCTAAGAAGTATGAATCACTCTGTGACAGATATCCCGGAAAGAACATCCACAAGTTGCAGCTTTTCTCGATTAATACTTCACAAGTTCTTCTGGGATGGCAAGAAACTAGAAGTGGGTCTTTGAAGCCACTTCAGGTGTTTGTAGATAAAAACTATGCCCTTTCAGTTTCTTGTGTGGAACAAAAACCAATTGTCCTTATAGTTGCAGAGCCAGGAATGGGAAAAACAACCTTACTTGCTTATTGGGCTGAGGAAAGGAAAAGAGAATGTCCAAACAAATGGATTGTCAGAACAAATTTGAGAAAAATCATCCAAGAATTGTTAAAAATTAACATAAATTGCAGCTCTACTGAGTTTACAATGCAGCTTAGTGACATCCTGCAGAAAGGAGATTCCCTTTCAAGAAAATTATTTCAGCACTGTCTTGAGAAAATGGGGAATTTTATTCTATTCTTTGATGGTTATGATGAATTATCCTCACAAGAAAGAGAACAAGTCCGTGGAATTTTGATGAAACTGAAGAATGACTTGCGTGGAGAGGTAGTAATAACGACAAGAAAGCATTTTAAAGATGAGTTGGAGAGAGCATCATCGACCATGGCTTACCATTTGGAACCATTCTCCAGTGAGGAGCAGCACAACTGTTTGTCTCAATACTGGGTAGCATATCTTTCCTTAAATGAAACTGAATTAAAGCATACTAGCATGTATGTTGGTAAACTTATCAGTGCTATCATTGCAAAATTTGGAGCCAAGGTAAGCAATATGCTAGGAATTCCGCTGCATATCAGGTTACTGGGAGATATTTATGAGAAGAAATTCAGAAAATACTGCTGTTTGGATGAAGCTAGTCACATAGAACTATTCGAAGTCCCAAGCTTATTCATGCTGTACAAGACATATGAAAGAAGGAAGTATATGCATTTCATTCAAAAGGAGCTAATGGCAAATGCAGACTTTGTCAAGCAATTTTATCATCTTCTTTGTTATGAACATAGAGATGTGTGTACCAGAACTGCTTGTGAAGAACTATATCCGGCTGTGGAGTTCACATGTGATTGTATAACAGGAGGTATAAATAAAAGGGTATTCCTGACAGAAGAATATATTCTCAAAGTGGGAATTTTGCAGAAGTCAGAATCAGGGAAATTCACATTCACCCATCGAACAGTTGCAGAGTACTTCCTCGCAATACGGCTTGCAGATCTTGTAACAAAGGGACAATATTGTGCAGAATGCATATTACTGATAAGGAAGATTTTTTACCATACTAACTTCCAATTTGTTCGGTCCTTTCTAGATGCTAGATTAGCTACAAGTAAAATTCATATTTCAGCAGCTTGTAATGATATTACTGCACTTCAGAATGAATTGAGAACAAGAGATGTAATTGATCAACGTGATGTATTAGGAAGGACAGCCTGCCATATAGCAGCTTCATATGGACACAGAGATGCAGTTGAGCTCCTAATGAGCAAGGGAAGTAGTGTGAATAAACATGATACACTGCATCGACTAACACCAGTAGCAGTAGCCAATAAGTTAAGAAACTGGGAAGTGTGCTCTCTTTTCTTAAGTACAGGAATGAAATTAAAATTGACAGAAAACAAGATCTATGAACTGTTTTTGTATTTATGTGCTAAAGGGCAACATAAATCACTTAAAACATTGCTCGAGAGCATCTGCTTATCATCAGACAAAGTTCATTTAATGAAGTTTTCCCTGTTTGTAGACGCACTAGGGCGTAATGGTCTAGATTTAGCAGCAGAAAATGGTCATCTTGATATTGTGGAGTTGATTTTAGACACTTTTCAAAGTTATTGTGTTGTGCACTTAACAGAAATAATTAAAAAATCTCTCTCACGAGCAGCCATCCTATCACAGTTTCAAAAGATACCTACTCAATATAGCGACTGTATATATACAATTTTCAAGAGAGCTAGGGAACTTACCAACTCCAGCATTGTCGAACTGTGCAAATACTCTCCTCTGTCATGTAATCAGACCCTAGTCAAGACTCTAATAGACAGCTTAGAAGATATTGATATTAATAATCACGAACTAGTCTCAATAATTCTCTTGTATGGTAGTATAGATGATATAAAAAGACTACTCTGTAAAGTTGATGATGTTATTGCATATGTTTTGGAAGAAATATACCCTTATAAATCACTTGTGCAATATACAGAAGCTCATTATAGGGGTAACGTAACTAGATATCTTCTTCAGTTATGTATCGATAAAGGTAGTGACATATTTTCTTTACTATATCCACAAGAGCCTATTAACATGTCGCTTTTAACTATGGCTGTAATTCGTGGTGACTTGAACTTGCTACACTTCTATTTCAATATCATCAAGAGTAAAACGGAAATAATTTCCACACATCTATCCTTGGGAGACTACTGGAAAAGGACACCAATTCATTATGCTGTTATTCATAGACAACATGAGATAGTAAAATTTTTTCTTCAAGAAATTAAGAAGGAAACAATATGCATGGTGCAAGAAATGGAGAGACGTGTCCTTAAGAATGTAGCATTAGGGAAGTATGATGGCATATTAGAATTCTTACATGAAAAAAGTTGTATGAGCAAACACACTCTATTAAGACACATTATGCAAGAAGATCATTTTCATAGAACTTGTCTTCATTATGTAATGGAATGTGATGCTTCACATTATAAGTGTCTTTTCAGTAATTCTGAACAAAGTAATCACTCATGTTCAGCCAAATGGATAAAAGAAGCCATGAAGGATGAACTTACTCAGATCTTCGAGCCATATCCATCCATTGAGAGCCTCGCAAATTCCCTGCTAACAGAAATTTTTGAAAATAAGAGCATGTGTTTCTACATGTTTCAATGGGTTGCCATGTATCGGTTTTCTGCCAATGTTCTTGTTCATTTGAAGCAAGTTAAAATATTCAGGTTACTAATCAAGAATATTCAAGCTCAAGGAGATGACCCTCTCCCTTGCATTATACATTACAGTCTATTTTGCGAATTGGAGAAAACTACTATACAAGGAAATACTGAAGTGCTTAAGTATGTGTTGGAAACGATTGAAGAGAAAGGAAGACTTATGCTAGAGTCTGTCTTACGAAACTTCTGCTATGGAATTGATGTTTTGACATATCTAGCACATCTAACGAATATAAGGAAACCACTACCAAAACAAATAGTTGAGAATCTGGCATTTTATAAAATGCATTACTTTCTGCATTTCCTTTCTATGCTTGATGGATTAGATCTTATTATGTCGTACCTTCAGAAAATTAGAATGCTTGAAAGAAATATTGCATATTACATATACATGCAGGATATAGAACAAAAGACTCCTATTCATTACGCAGCTGAAAGTGGCAATATTGAAATTGTCAAACTTCTTCTGTTTGAAGTGGAGAGAGAATGTGGTAATTCCCTTCTTTGTTTCTACCCCAATGTGGTGAGTTGGACTCTACTACATTCATCTGCGCTAAGTGGAAACAAAGTCTTAGTTGAATTTCTGCTTGATAAAATTACAGAGTATGGATTCAACACTCTTTACTACATTTTACTTGAGTCGAATGGTCGTAGTGCCATTCACTGTGCTTCTTCTTGTGGTCATTTTGAGGTTGTGTACTTTTTATTGAGCATCATAGACAAGAAAGGGCCATCATTTTTACCACACATTCTCTCTCACCAAAAGTATAATGACGCTCTGATCAAAGATGCTGCAATTCATGGTCATGTTCATTTACTGGAATTTGTGTTAGCAAAAATGTATATGAAATTGCACATTGTGGGTAACTGCATATTGCACAGAGATAGAGCTCACAAAACTCCTCTGGATTATGCTACAATCAATGACAGGTATGAGATATTGAACTATCTTTTTGTGCGGGTGGTTGGTGCAAGTGGAAGTATTAATAGATGTCTTTGTGCACATGACAATGAAGGGAAGACTGTTTTTCATTATGGCGCTCTGCATGGATCTCTTAAATGTCTTGATGTTTTGATTAGTCAAGTTAGAAGTATTGGTGAAAAGTTGAAGAAGTATCTTTATGTGAAAGACTGTACTGGTAAAACACCCATGGATTATTCATTCTCATGTGGATGTCCAGATGTTGCAAAAATGTTACTCGAAGCTATCTTGGAAGAAGAGGAGAGTGCATTTCAGTTCATTGTTTGGAGCTTCAAGATTTTGGAATCATTTCCCATATATATTCTGAAGAAAGAGAACATTAAAATGTTCAAATATTTACTTTCAAGGATAACGAAGGAGAACATTAAGAAAGAAGAAACATTTCTGGCACTCTTGTTTAATTTTGCAAAACATGCAGATCCAGAAATTTTTCGAGTCTTCATAAAAGAGATGGGAATAAATATTTATTTTTGCATTTCTATCTGTGATACAATCCTGGATCAGGCACTCTTTCATAGAAATTACCAACTCGCTGAATACTTGATACATGAAATTAAAAGTAAGAAAAAGAACCCTCTGAATTATTATTCTAAGGACGGTTTGAAGCAAGGAATGTTTAATTGTGAAGCATTTATGTCTGAAGTATCTGGCATTCTTCCTGAAAGAAATTGTTCAGATGACATAAAATTATTTTTTCCCAATGACCAAATCAGCCAGAAATTATATACTTGTATGTATGGATATTATTCTCGTTTTGTAAATTCTCTTGACAAAGCAATTACAGCTGGAACTAAAGATATAGTGAATATCCTCCTTGAAATTGCTGAAGAAGCTGAACATGACCTAAGACAGTACATGGACACCTTTCAAAAATATATTGCTAATTGGGTTCCATCCTTTAAGTACACTCTTGTTCTTTGTGGACATGAAAGTCTTTTGCAAAGAGCAGTCAAAGGGGGAAACTATGAAATTTTACAAATTATTTATGACAAGATGAGAACAGAAGAAAGCATTCAAAAAATATTGTCTCGAAGAAATAATGATGGCCAAACAGTGATACACACTGCAGCTTCATTTAATGACACACGGTTCATCAGGTTTTTCTTTCAAGAAATCCGAAGACATAAAGGTAACATCCAAAGCTACATTTGTCAAGAGGATAAATTTAAAAGAAGTCCAGTACAGCATGCAATAGATCAAGGATGTTTTGAGATTGTGAAATTTGTGTTGAATGTGATAAAAGAACAAACTGAACACAGACGATAAACTTGCAAATTATGATGAAAGGATACATGTTGCACCATACCAGTCTGTACTTTCCTCAAGAATATTGTAAGTACTGAGAAAATGAACTCCTTGCACAAGAGGTAAAAAAAGTAACAGACAGACAGAGAGAGAGAGAGAGAGAGAGAGAGAGAGAGAATTCAAAGATAAAAATGATAATCTCATTGACTGTGTTTGTTGAAATAAACCATACTAGAGAAAATATAGACATTAAGTTTTATTGTTTGCATGATTTTACTTGTGGCAACTTGTGACACTACGACAGATAAGATTTACTAAATTTCTTGCTTGTAAACCAGTGGCGTATTCTGAAAATTTGACCTGGTTTACCGCAACAATCCTTATTCATTGAATATATTTATTATATATTAGTTATATACAATAGAAATAAAACACCATGCAAGTAAAAGAAAAACAGAAATCCGACAATTTCAAATTTTCATGCAAATTCTATATACGTTGGACCCTTTTTAATTCGAACTTGGATTAATTCGAATTACTGGGTAATGCTATCAGAAGTTCATTTCCCTTGAAATCATCTTTAATGATGTGATGTCTTTTTTAAATGGAATTTTGGATTTGAATGTTTCTTGTGTCTCGTTGGAGTTCGAATTAAAAAAATGGAAAATATTGATTTGCTGGTGGTACATATACCAGGTAACATGAGAGAATACGCAACTGTTGTAAACTGGTGGCTTTGATGTATTTTTGCTTTGTAAATAGAAATTGTACATTAGTGTATGTAATTTTACTTTTGTATTCGTAAGACCAATTGTGTATTATTTATAAGAAATTCAGATCGGTAAAATTATGTTTGTTTTTTATAACAGTTGGTATTAATTAATGTGAAAATGCTTTTGTACATGTAAAAATGTTTTATTTTAATAACATATTTTTATATTAATTGCATTGTTCTTTCTAACCATGGAAAGTTATATAATTTATAAATCAATCAATATGATAGCAGTATTCGAAGTGTGTGAGTCGGGGGGGGGGGGGGAGTGGCTGCTATTCTTGCAGCTAGCAAAGTTTTGCAAAGTATTCCTCCAATTGCTTCACTGTCACAGTGTTAAACCATGGCCATAGACAAGAAAAAATTAAAGGGTGTCCTACTGAGCAGAGGAAGTAGTGTAAATAAAATATCATAAAAATAAACTAATTTTATGCCATTTATTATTATAATTTATTATTATTATTATTATTATTATTATTATTATTATTATTGCTGTTATTATATCCTTGAGGAGATTCTTATAATTACTCGATCCCATAGACGAATGAACTTCATCTCTGTTTCCATATTATAATTAATATTTTATAATAATATTCATTTCTTAATTTTGTCATTGCCCCATTCATGGTGATAAGTGATCTGCGTTTTCCAAGGTATATGGTAGTTTTTCCAACTTTAGTGAAAGTTACAGAAATAAACACTCATAGGCGTAGTTAGGTAGGGATTGGGGGGCTAAGCCCCCCAGAACTAGACATTAGTCCCCCAAACGCATGTGGCATATGCATAAAATAATTAAGGAAAGATAAACTACACACACAAATTAGATAATTCTCATGAAATTTTCATGTATTATGTTTACGATGTGGCAGTCACACATAAGGAAAGAATTTAATATTATGTCCTGATGTAGAATACAATAAAAGTTGAAGTGCATGTGCCTTTCTACGGGGACCCAGTGGCGGCGATTAAGGGTAAGGGCGAGGGGGGGCAGTTGCCCACCGTCTTTTCGCCACTTTTGCCCCCGCACTATGCTAAATCTTACCTACAAAGGAAATATACTGTCTTTCCCCCCGTTCCCCCCAAATTTGGAACCCAATCGCCGCCACTGCGGGGACCATATCCGAATCAAGATTTCAAAGAAAATATATCACTGCTATTTCTATTGAACTTCCGTCTCGCAGCGCTAGGTAAACATTGTTACATTCAAACTGAGGAGATTCTTATAATTACTCGATCCCATAGATGAATGAATTTCATCTCTGTTTCCATACATTCAAACAATAGTGGCGTTGCAACCAGTGTTTACATAAATGTAGCCTTCCAACAATGAGTTCCTACAATTGTGTTTTTTCGAACATGAAAAAGAAAAGCCGTCATTGTAGAGACTTAAACAGAATAGCAATTTTGATACGGAAAAGGCATCAGTTCAAAGAGAGAAGTGAATTTAATTTCTGTGGATTTGTATTACGTGGGGGACATTTAAAGATGTACGCCTAAATGTTAGGTGAATGTGTCGCGATCCTCTAGAAGCGATTCAACCGTGCATAATTGTTTTATTAAGTGGTGATCACTACAGTTCATTGGTGAAATCACTCTTTTCCAAGCATTTTGTGTGCGTTGCACCGGGTCAACAATATGTATGCAGATGTGCCAGTTTATTTGGATTTTTCATTGCACGAAGGCGCTGCAGTTGCAAGTTGTGTGCTGACGGGTGAATCTTGTGGATCACTTCTAGGGATCTGCTCTAGGAATCGCAGGTATATATTTTGATTTCACTTTAAACTGTAGGTAAAGTCCCACAAACAAATCAGGTATCTCTTGGTGTCTCGGGATAGATTCTTTCTTCTGGAGGTAAGAAGAAGCTTATTTGTTGTTCCAAGTAACCCACAGAAAGATTATCGTGGAAGGACACGTGCTTACGCTAGTTGAATAACAGCAATAAATCTTAACATCTTTTGGAGATTGGAAATTATCGGAAAATCATTCTTTGATGTTGTACTCATACTGTTAGTGAAATTAAAACACAGATGACATAATGATCATTCCTTTTAATAGAGAGTTTATTAATAGTTAAAGTCAGGCATCGAGCAAACAAGCTTAGACTATTTAAATTATAACACCATTAAGCCTTGTTTCCATGATATGAAAAACTCAATATGCTGACCAAGGCAGAAATTTATTTTAATATAAAACATAAACTAAACGTAACGTCTCAACCTTCTAGCAAGGTCTTCTTCAGACTCTGCACCAAGTACAAATGTAATAAGATACAAAAACAGGACGATATATATATATATATATATATATATATATATATATATATATAGTCCCCTCCAGACTATTAGGAAGTTGTTATGGAACATTCTCTCATGTGTTTAAATATCGCATTTCTCTCTCTCTTAAGTCGTACATCATCCCTATGTTTTTTCAACCTGTCTTTCAGCCTCTTTTTCGTTTCTCCTATGTACACACGAGAGAAAATGGACATGGCATAGAGTGGGATGATGTTAAGCAGATAGGAAGGGAGAAGAGAATACTAGTGAGAAAATGGAAGGAGGCCAAGGAAATAGAGAAGAAAGGTGAAGAAGACACAATGAACTGGAATGGGGGACTAAAGATAAAGAATGGGAGAAGGTGTTAGAAAGAATGGAAAGGACAAGAGAGAAGAGGAAGAAGAATGAAGGAAAAAGAGGGTCAGATAAAGAGTCCAACCACATTCTAGATGGAAGTAAATGTGTTTAGCCTTTTAGGTGAAAGTACAGTTGACAAGGGAAAGCCACCTGCTAGAATGTTCCAGAACAACTTTCTAATAGTCTGGAGGGGAGTAATGTTTGTGTATATATATCGTCCTGTTTTTGTACTTTGTTACATTTGTATTTGGTGCAGAGTGTGAAGAAGACCTTGTAGAAGGTTGAAACATTACGTTTAGTTTATGTTTTATAATAAAATAAATTACTGCCTTGGTCAGCATATTGAGTTTTTCTTAGATTATTTAAAGAATGCATAGGCAAGTGATCATATAAAACCTGCTTCGAATGTCATAACCGGTTTTCTATGGCCTCCCCGATGACACAGTGGTATCGTCGTGGCCTCGTAATCAAGGGTTCGATACCCAGTTAGGTCCAGTCCCGATTAGCCTTACTGTGCATAAAGTGGACTTAAAACACCAAATCAATCAATAATCGGTTTTCTTTTGAAGTCACTTGGCCAGGGTTATATAAATGTTATTTGGTCGACGATCCCCATTTAAAGGCCTAGTTTTCAGGATAATTAACTAACACTTTGCCTATATATAACAACTTTCTACATCCGTCATGCCACCATTTTCTAAAGAATAAATTTACGACCATCTATAATAGCATATTTATTCCTTTTCTTTTGGATAAGATTATGTGGGGATAACCTGTCTCCTAAGAAGAATGCCTCTGATGATTTTTGCAATGGATGAAAGCATGAATAAAGTTAGCCCCAGCTAGAGTCGTTTTCACGTTCAGAAGACACAACGGCGCTTATGGAGAAACCGCACAGTGTTGCCAATACAGCGCTAACTCATGTCGCCGGGAAATGATGACCTTCCTTCACAATCAAGGTGTTACGTATTTTGTATATATAATGATAATTATATGTAAATATTAATAATATACTGTGAACGTTACAGTTACCCTTTTTACTATGATCCATTGCGATCACTACACACGCAATTTTAGTGACACTTCAGAAATCACTTAAAAATGTAAAAATCACTGAGAGCTCACACAACTGAAAACACTTTTTCGGGAGAGGGAAAAAGTCTAAACAGACCAAAGTACATCTCTCACTCAAGTAAGGGGAACCTGGCACATGGGTTAAATTCAAGTTGCAACCCAAACAAACAAATGAGTTATGGCCCACGTGAACTGATAAGACTGAATGACTCAAGCAAGGCATGTCATATTTCAATCTTGAAGCCCCATATTTTGTCACGTGTTGGAAAGCCTTTCAAAGGTTAATATGGTGTCTATGAATTTATGTGTACGTTGGAAACTGAAAGGTGATCTTCATTTCAGTATTAATGTCGACAGTAATGTAAACGAAAACAACGTGTATTTGCGACAGCACTAATGTTACTCACAACAGCAGCATTGGAAATAATTGTCAATTATTAAATTTAAGTAATTGCAATTCTATTATAACAAACTGCATGAAGTTCATATTTTTACTGAATGGAAATAAAATAACAACTCGAAAACTTGGTGGTGATAGCCGGAATGCTGCGGTGAGTCGGCTCAAGATGGCCAGACAACGTCTCCTTACTTCGCGCGCGGTTCGGGTTAAAAAGAAACTCCAAATGCATGGAAGTAATATTTCTGGGAACCTTTGAGTGGTTATAGAAAATAATTTCATTATTTTCTCCACAACTTTGTCGCTGGAAGTTTTTACTTGGAATTACAGAACAAAAAATGGCCAGCGACGACATTTTCTACTGCACGAATATAAAAAATCTCCACATACTTTATTTGAATATTTTTTAATGCGAATATGCTTTAAAGTATTGATAAATTCTGAGTACCACCATCACCTATGACAATTAAAAAAGAGTGTCAATTTTTTTAATAATGAATGCTTCAATTTTACGACATGTTTCAACGTTAGGAATGAAAACAATGTAAAAATTGTGTTTTCACGGAAAATTTGCGTTTTTAATTTATCTAAAATTATGTAAGCAAGTTACCAGTTTTTTGTGTTACTGCAGGTACCGATTTTACTTAAGCTAAATTTGTAAATCCAGAAATTTCACAACAGCGCGCTCGTATTTCCCATAAGAAAAGCATTGCCCATAAGAGCCCATTGTGTCTTCTGAACGTGAAAACGACTCTAGCCCCCCCCCCCCCCCCCAGCAGATGGGCAAAACTATGCCTATGTAAACTCTCAGCCTGTCTTGTAGAACTTCAATATAATTTTCTAATTCATTTCACACAATTTCAAAAAGCTCCACCTCAATGAAGGTGAAAGTGGAATCAGTGGCGGTGATAAGTTGCTCACACTTTTTGCCACTTTTGTCCCCGACACTATGTTTAAACGTATCTGCCAAGGACAAGTACATTGTTCTTTACCCCCATTTTGACACCCTGCCCACCCCCCAGTTATCGAACCCAATCGCCGCCACTTAGTACAGTCAATCGTACTCCAATTTTTGCTAGTTCTTAATCTTGCGTTCAACAGACGAATCTTCTTCAATATGCAGTATTTTGTTAAAAAAAGAAAGAATATAATGTTTGGTGTTTAGGCATTGTACTACGATAACACCAACAGCACTGTGCGATTTTAGCTTTTTGTTTTTGGGAGGATGCCAACTCAGTGGCGTATTTGTGATTTCATCTCGGGAGCTAGATATTTTCGGTATGCAAATTTGTAATACTATGTTACCATTCAGTAAAGTAAATTATTGCCTTGCCGTTCTAAGAAACTTAGCTAAAGGTTAAGTTCCCCGTGCATGTAGCACCGTGACATGAAGGCACATTTGGGAAATGTGGGGGTAGGGCCGGCTCATACATTCTCGATGTCGGCCATTTTTGGAGGTGATGTGTTCAGCATAACGCTCCGGCCGTCTTTAACCTTACCCTCCCCCGGTACCCATTGATTTGAGGCTGGGTGAGCCCTAGAGCCGCTTTATGCGGACACAAAAAGCCGGAAAAGTTCCGACCTTAGATCACCCACCCCGGGAATCGAACCTGTATCTCCCACACAGTAGTCAGACGCTTCTAAGTACCTTAGAACGTTATTTCTAACGTGGGTCATGTAATGATCCTGAGAGATCTGCCACTGGCAAGAGAGCCCACTCCACTTTCGAGTGAGAGATATCCCACTCCGCTTATGGGCGAGAGAGCTAAGCTCCAGATAGAAGCTTAAATCCCGAAGCAGAATCATTTGAACTATCAGCTACAGTGCGAAAACCATTCTGTATTACAGATAAAGGCCGACTCGAACGGAGAAAGAGGCCTCGCGATGGTTATAGTTCAGATGAATCCCCTCCAAGGCGAAAGTCGCACTTTAAGATGGCCAGAATGGCAGATAGATCTCATTTACCTAAATTTAAAGGCGATATAGAAGCACAATCTGCTGAGAAATATCTCCGAGAGCTCAATGTTAGCTTCGAGCTCATGCAGGTACCAGAACACTATCGGCTTGAATTACTTCCCCGAGTTTTTACTGGAAAGGCAGAACATCGGTTAGCAGGCAACATGGATAACTTTGTTGATTATACAGATTTCTGTGATAGGTTCAGAGAAGAGTTTGCCTCTAAGAAAGCTAAGCAAAGACAATTGGCGGCTTTCAGAAATCGAAAGTATTCTTGCTTGGTGTATGAAAGCATGGAAAGCTTTTCTTGGAGTGTTTACGCTGCATACAGGAATCTGGCGGAGAATTTCAGTGAAAGTTAAGTTCTTAACTTAATTATTGGACAATTGTCTTATCGGATGAGAAACCCATGCTCCTAGGACAGTGTATGAACTAACTCAGTTTTTGAAAGACTTTGACATTTATGATGAACCAGAGCCCTGGAAAAACAAAGAGGATTCACGAGGAAAGAAAGTTAATGGAGCTAAAAATTTTAAGGTAAGGAAACTAGACCTACTGGAAGAGAAGGCACTAATGGTAGACCTTGTTCCTAATTCTACTAGACCAAATCCTCCTCGAAACTTGGAAAGGCCTCCTGAAATAAGAGATGACCTGACGTCTGAACAGAAGGAACCTATTGATACGGCTCGTGAGTTCCATCAGAATCAAAGGTCCCAGTATTGTCAAACAAACTAGGACCTTGTCTTCTTGTTTCGTTCCCATTTAGGCAAGGGGCTTCGAAGGAGCTACTAATTTCAACTATAAGAGATGTTCAAGAGTTACAAGTTAATTTCCAGTTAACAGAGACAGAAGAAAGTTGGTTATAACAAGAGTTGAAATCTGCACGTGAGTCCAGAACTAAATACAGATCTCCTATTATTCAGGCCAAACTAATGGACATTTTTGTGAATTGTAATATTGACAGGTAGTGAGTGCTAAATCCTTAGTCATTCAGTGTGGACTAAGTTAGTGGAAAAAGTTGAACATTTGCCCAAAAGGGACTGGAGAGGATGCGCCTTCTCTGAAAAGGATGGGACGTATCTACGGACATATGAACATAAACCTAAAAATCGTTTAACTTGTTTTGTGGTGGAGGGGGTGCGGTAAGTCTTAATAGAAGAAATAATACGGTCACTCAAGCGTAGGCCATAACGCCCCACCAAATTTCCAAGGGCGAGTATCTCAAAATAACCAAATTTACATTTGTGTGGAGAAATTTTCAAGCCAGCGTTTTGTAGACACTGAAACAATTGTTCCAGTGTTGTCAACTTTTCATTAAAGGTATGGCCCCAGGTAAATAAATCATCCATATAAAAGGCGAAGTTATCACTTTGCATTCCGCTACACGCCAATTGAACTGTTACCAAGTTTCACACCCATATAATACTACAGGCAAAATTACTGTTTTGTATATTTTAACTTTTAGTTTCTTAGATATTAAACGAGAAGACAAAAGTTTATGAAGAGAGAAGTAACATGCATTTCCTGAATTAAGCCTACTTTTTATTTCCTCTTTAATATCATTTTCATTTGTTAATATTACTCCTAAGTATTTGAATTTGGAAACTGGTTCAAACGAGTTGTTATCAATAATTAGATTTTGATTATTAGCAGAGGGCTGCATAGTCTGACTTTTACCTACCCACTGCCCGCTTGCACGCGAGGACAGGTATACCTGCTCGCCTGCCCACGGCAACGAGTCAACTTGCATCTTTACCCGGGTTCTTGGTCTTCAAGGCGCTCTTCGCTTACAAGGTAACTGGGCATTCAACAAGACCCGGGCGCCTGCAAAACCTGCTGGAAGGAAACAGCCCTCCGGCAGCGTTGCGCTCCAGGTGTTTCATCACCACGTGGACGGCTGCAGCCAGTGTTGCCTACTTACGTAGCTATTAAATCCTACGAAGTCCTAGGAGGAACGTAATATTACAGCTTCATTTATCTAAATGAACGATCGAGCAAACAAAAATCTCCTCACTGAAAACTAATTGTTTTTCATTGCATGGTGCCTTAACCAGGCACGCAGTGGCGCAACCAGGGGGAGGGGTGGCAGGAGGCATTGCCCCCAACCTTGGACGGAAATTAAGTCTAGCGGAGGGGCCAGGGTGGGGGTCAAACATTAAAGTACAAGAAAAAACAGGCTAGCAGAATTTAAGAGTAGCAGGGCTAAAAGGTACTCAAGATGGAATTAATTTTCATATTTCTCTTGCATTTATCTTCCGGACGGCCAAGGGCACCTGCAGATGGGGAATGGAGGGGTAATTGCAACACCTTGATTTCAAATATTATGAAAGTAGAAATATATTAAAATATTATACAGTATCATCAAGTTCAATGCCGTAGGAAGGGGGTAGCGGGAGTCTAAGTGAGAAAAGTTTTAAAACAGAGAATGATATGGCGGCCCGTGATATTATTTGCTATTAAAGTTGGTTTGTTACGAGTTGGATGAATTGATTATGTAATGTATTTAAATAATATATATGCTTTAATGAAATTTTGAATATGTACACAATTTAGTGTTAGCATATGTATTTCTTATTTTACGTCGCTCCATGTGAAGAGAAAATATTGTAGATGGAAATTTTACATGCTATATGTATGTATATTCGGAATGCATTTATCATGCACTTTCTTTCTTTCAAAAACAGTTTGTGTGCTTGTTTTCCATTATTAGCTAATGTGAAATTGACGTGTTGAAAAAAAATATTTCTAATCCTCTGTTTCAACACAAATGCTTCAGAACCGACTTCTACCCCCTTTTTGCATGATTTATGAGGATAATAATGCCTTTCATGCTACTTTATTACTATTATTGTTATTGTTGGCACGTTTATCCAAGTACTTCCCCCCCCCCAAACGAGGGTAACGGCAATGCCCCTGGCTGGCTACGGCCCTGGTGTTCGCAGTAGAACAGTGTGTTGTTCGACTCGCGACCTCAGCGTCGAACGTGACATGTTTCAGTCCTGCCCTATATCACTATATATACGTATATTGGTTGTTTACGACATATACTTATAGATCCTGTACCACGGAAAACCTATTTCAAAGTGTGTGTAAGGGGAGGGGGGGTAGCAACATTCGTAAATCTCATTTCATTGACGATGTGGCTTACGAAGCTTTGAGTTCCCTTTTTTAAGTAGTGAAAATCTATTGCAGTTGGCAACACTTCAGACACGTGTGAGCCTGGTGCAGTTTCTACTCGAAGCAACTACGTCATGCAGAGGGAGGGGCTTGCAGTTGATTGAATGAACGCACTGAGACCTACTAGGTATCTTACGACTGCGGGTACCCGGCGGGTTTTCAATACCTGCCAAGAACGATCTGGGCATATGGTCAGGCAAGGTGCTCAAGCGAGGGTGTTGCGCAGGTTGCATGGCATTTCAGGAGCGATGTCTCGCGAACGGGTCTGCTCCAGGTCTTGTGCAGGCCTCTAATTATTACCTAACACTTGGTTTCGGCCTGTAAGCATATATTTAGTTTTCTCTTTGTTAACTTCCAAACCTATCTCTTTAGCAGTTTTGAAAAATATTTTAGCATTATTCGTTAATTGTATTTATATCATCCCCTAATAAGTCTACATCATCTGCATATGCTAACAACTGAGTCATACCATTTAATTTTAGTCCTTCTTTAGTTTCTTTTACCTTCCTAACATCATATTCTAAGGCAAAATTAAAGAGCAATGGAGATAATGCATCTCCTTGTTTGCAAATTTGTCAGACACATTAATGCCCACACGAATTTTACTTTCTGTTTCACTGGTGCATACTTTTATCATACTAACAAACTTCTTAGGTATTCCAAACTCGACTAATATATTATATAATTTATCTCTCTTGACCGAATCATATGCTTTTTTGAAATCAATGAATAGCTGATGGACATTTTGATTATATTCCCACTTTTTTTCAAGGGTCTGTCTGATGTGAAAAATTTGATCTGTTACGTTTAAATCCACATTGATAATCACCTATAATTTCATTAGCATATGGATTTAGTCTTGTTAAAAGAATGTTAGATAATAATTTATATGTTGTTGAGAGTAGAGAAATTCCACGGTAATTATTGCAGTTCATTTTATCATCTTTTTTAAACACAGGAACAATTATGGATTCTTTCCACTGTTGATGAGGGATTTCTTCTTTATTCCATATTAAACAAATTAATTTATGAATCTGACATATTAACGAATTCCCATCATATTTAATCAACTCAGCTGGTATTAAATCAATGCCAGGTGCTTTGTTATTCTTTAGCCTTTTAATAGCATCTTTTACTTCAGTCAAGTTAGGTTCTGGAACTAAAGGTTCTGCTGTGTGTACTTCATTTACTTCTGATTTATCTCCTACATGAACATTTAAAAGGTCATTAAAGTAGTTCTTCCATCTATTTAGAATATCGCTTGGGTCAGTTAGAAAATCACCGTCTTTATCTTTTATCAAGTTTACTTTAGGTTGCCACCCCTTTCTAAATTCATTTACACCTTTATATAAGGGCCGTATTCATAGTTAAATCTCAAGACACTGTGTAAGAGATTCTTAGCCAAGACGATCTTGGGAAGGTAATCTCGTCTTGAGACAGTGTCGTTTCATAGTCGTATCTTGAGAAACTCTTGGCTAAGAGCCTCTCTTCCCAAGGAAAGAAACTTTCTCTTCGCCAAGACGACGATCCTGAGATACGATTGCCTGAAGTGATACCAACTTAAAAGAACTGCAAGAGAAATTGTCAAAAGAAACAACAAAACACATTTTGAAATACATTAATAAATTACGTGAAGTTATGAACAGAGTCGTAAAAGTACATTTATTTCGATAAGTGATGATTTTGTTACAGAAGATGAATTACTTTCCTGGCTTTGTATGTTTTTCTTGGGCTAGCGATAGGGTTGTATGTTGGTAGTAAAACAAAAGAAATTCACGCAGCGGTGTGCAGTAGAGATGGAAAGTTCCGTTCATTTTTGGGATTCGTTCTTTGTGAACTAGTTCAGCACTGGGATTCGTTCAAAAGATTCGTTCGCGAACGAATTCACTGATCCGGTTCAGAAAAGACTGACAAGCTGGATGTTCTGTTTCCTCGAATCCGTTCGCGAACGAATTCACTGATCCGGATCAGCTTGGCTCGGCCCGGTCAGAAACGAGCGGCCGACTAGAACATATGTTTGCTTTTCTGGAATGCAGGAGGCCTGCCTACGAGATCCAATCAGATCAGAGAAGAATCTTTCGGAAAAGTCAATAACCTTTTATGTGGATGTTACAAGAGGGTTGTCTTGTGCTTGTCACTCGCCACCCGCAGCAGCTAAAACGGGAATGTAACGGGACTTGACTTTGCAAAATAAAAAGGAAGGAAGGGGGACTTGCTTTGTTTGCAGAACCAGCTACCGTCTTTCGGTGTAATGCAATCTGTGTGTATGGGAATTGTTCTAGACATGCCGCGGCATGTGGAAGCCATAACCGTTGCATGGAAATTACCTTTTAAGCCACGAGTTAGTTCCCTTGAATAAGGTTTTGACTGATTTTAGGAATTTATAATGCTTCCTTCTTTCAGGAAAAAAACTAACAATTTTAACAATGGAGAAAGAGTTATGTTAGTAGGTAATCGTGTGGTTGTTTACTTATTACTCCATATTAACAAGAAACAATTATAATCAAAAACATCCCCCCATGAAAATTGAGCAACTTCATTCCAGTGTCCAGCCTTAGTGCTTGAAACCACATACCGTTTAGTACAAACACACATAAATAGTGGCATTCTTCCTCATCGATTGCATATTATTTAGGTTTCCAAATGCTATTTTAACATTCTGTTTGTTTAGTTTGGTTTCTTCTTCAACCTTCATTGAAAACATTAAAAAATAGGTCGATTTTCTATCTCTTCAGACGTGTCGTGGCGATGAGGATAAGTGATGAAAAATGTTCAAGCAAGACTCGAACCTTGAACCTTCGGAAGCGAGATCATAATTAAACCATTGAATGTGCTCGATTACTGAGGCACCCTGTGCAGGCTGTAAAGACATTTAGAAG